>NW_021163057.1:1210000-1407500 GCF_004324835.1 Dendronephthya gigantea | reverse complement strand
TATTTCGTCAAAATTCCATCGTGTTCAACACAATTCTTCGTGAGAACTAGATTGGCGTCCTTAGGCTTAATGATGCCTTCAGCCAGCTGGACAAAAAGAAACCTTTTGAGTGGATTTTGGCGTAGATTGTTTGATATGTTTCAAAAGAAACAGCACAAACTTTTGTGTGCCTCGTCGCTAACGAACGACGCGCCATATCCTAAAGTTACCTGCCCTCCCGACGATTTGGCGTCCACGCTTCCAGCGACTAGCGGCAATACTGTCGCATTTTAAAGACTTTATTTTACCAGCTCTGTAGTTGGTTTGTTTTTTCTCTTGATGAAATATTTCTTGTAATATATGAGATGTTAGTATCGAAATATAGCACTGTAAGATTTGAGAACGGTTAATAAATTTCTTGATATGAAACAACTGGATGTTGCCTATTAAATGATGATGATGGGAGATTTTTACCGCGCAGCTTATGCTGGTAAGTCTATTAAAAAGCTTAATCCATCATCGTTTCATCGACTCTTGCGAGCTAAAAGGTTGTTAAAATGTGTTTAGATAATGTTCTTTGGGTCTTTTTGTCCGAGTCGAGAAAGCATGTCGGTGACGCTTTATCATAACTCGATTACTCCTGAACACATCAATTGAACGGTGATAAGCAGGATAAGAAGCTTTATGATATAGAAATTTATTATCGGTCCCCATGGCCCATGATCCATACAAACCACGCCCAACAACAACATACTTTTCTGTGTCTCTCGATATGAATACTTTGGACTAACGGAAAATAGTTTTTGCGTATGAACACTCTTTTTCGATTGTTCTATTGTCTGTATGACTATCGGATAGGTTATGTAGGCAATATTTTATTCGCTTAGTAAATTATTATTCATGATTAAGAAGGATAGGGCTTAGTTATTTTTGTCTTATTTGTAATAATGTACCAGCTGTTCTCTGAGCTGTTATTCTTACTTTTCATGAGGAAAATATCCAGGATCCACAATAATGGTACTGAATAAAAGTGGTGGCGTTTGTCTATAAGAATACTTTGTTTAATTACTTCCACTCTTTATTTCACCTGTACGTTCATAGTACTATTCATAGTATCTTGTACACTTATGTCTTCATCATCCATATGAAAGTGTGGTTGCTGTTACTAGCTTGTCCCAGCTTTCTCCCTCATCCACCAACACTAAAAAATTATTACACAACTTAAATTACTTTAATATCCATAGTAAAATCCTCACTGATTGTAATGTGTAAACCGTTTCTTAAGGTATATGCTCAACATTTCAAAGTAATAAAAAATTATGAATTTTCAAATATTTCTAATTAATATTGTTTTCTTGTATATTTTTGTGCCTACTTTTTTTCACCGATATAATTTAACTTGTAAAAAAAAGCAAACAATTGGCAAAATATAAAAAATTCTATAATTCTAGTTTTTATTATGGTTTTCGCATTATTTTGCAATATTTTATAATTTTGTATATTTACTTGAAAATTGTATTTACGTGACTATGCATTCAGTAACAGAATACGCGATAGCCACCCAGGAGCTTAGCCAGTCTGACGATTTGCTCCGCTGTGCTAATATTTCGGTGTTCATGCATTGACTGTGAAAAAAATGAATTTCTAATTTTGTCCCGCTATGCAAATGATATAAGCGAAACTTCAATATAATTATTCATTTCTTTAGAAATTGATTGTTGTCACAGTGAAGAAATAATAAAATATTAACATCGCGGGACTTAAGCCTGGTTTTCACCAC
This sequence comes from Dendronephthya gigantea, assembly GCF_004324835.1. NCBI lineage: Eukaryota > Metazoa > Cnidaria > Anthozoa > Malacalcyonacea > Nephtheidae > Dendronephthya > Dendronephthya gigantea. The sequence goes on along the minus strand of NW_021163057.1, from coordinate 1,405,741 downwards.
TCGCAGATAGACGCCGATGCTCGGCGATGCTGACTTGGCAGCAATCGGCGAGTATCGCAGAAAGGCGGTTTTCATCATCGCAGTTTGTCGGTTCCTTGGCGCGGCAAATCCAAATTGAGGCGCCAATCGCCAAAGTGCATACAAAATGGCGGACGCTCTTGACGATATGCTTGTAATACAGGCCAATTTATTACTGGTCATAACACTTTTGCGAAGAAAAAAACAACTTTTACAACGGAAACCATACAAGAAGAAGCGTTTTTGGGTGCGGCAAATATTCGAACGGCGCAAAACACTCGGGCAGTACAACACTCTCGTACAAGAGCTCAGATTTCACGATCGCGAATATTTCTTCAGGTATTAAACTGGTGTAATTTACTAAATTTAGGTGAGCAGAGTCCAAAGAGGTAATTGAGTGTGAGTGAAAAGGTGAAGTGCAGTGCTAAATTGTGCATGAACTGAATTAGGTTTTATCTTCAACACATGTTTTTCCTTCAGATTCCTGAGAATGAGCCCTGATCGATTTGAAAATTTACTTCAGCTTATTGCACCCCACATAACAAAGAGCTGTAGGGGTCGTGAACCGATCTCAGCCTCTGAAAGACTAACGATAACGCTTCGTTACCTGGCAAGCGGAGAGTCTCAACAGTCTTTGTCCTTTAACTTTCGAGTTGGAAGGACCACTGTCAATAACATTATTAAAGAAACATGTGAAGCGATTTGGTGTGCTTTAAATGACATATATCTCAAAGCCCCTCAAAACCAACAGGATTGGATGAAAATTGGTGAAGGATTTTTCAAAGAATGGGATTTTCCAAATTGCCTTGGGGCCCTTGATGGTAAGCACATCGCCATTGAATGCCCAGGTTATAGTGGATCGGAGTACTTCAATTATAAAGGTTTTTTCAGCATTGTTCTGATGGCCATGTGCGATGCAAAGTATTGTTTCACACTAGTGGACGTTGGGAATTATGGAAAAGATAATGACGCCCAAATATTCAACAACTCTGAAATGGGACGAGCTTTCATAAATAATGAAATAGACATCCCACCTGCCAAATCAACACATGGCCATGTTCTTCCACATGTAATAATTGCAGATGAAATATTTGGTTTGAAAAAATGGCTAATGAAACCATTTCCTGGAAAAGGTTTAACTGAAACACAGGCAATCTTTAACTACAGGCTCAGCAGAGCTAGAAGGACAATAGAGAATGCTTTTGGCATTTTATCAGCAAGATGGCGCATTTTCCTCAAACCCATTAAAGCTAATCCTACCTTGGTAGACAACATAGTAAAAGCTTGTCTTTGTCTTCATAACTACCTAAGACTTACAGACAATGCTCGGTATATTCCGACTGGGTTTGTAGATTCAGAGGATAGTTCCGGTAAGATCATACAAGGTGATTGGCGGTCATTGGTGGTTAATGAAGGAGCATTACTCCCAACAGCAACAGGCCGTGCATTTAACAGATCCTCTGCAGGTGCAAAACAGACTCAAGATTTATTTAAAAAGTACTTTAACAGCCAAGAAGGGTCATTGAGTTGGCAGCAAGCTTATGTTAATAGTTTTTGACAATTATAAACAGATAATTTACTAATATAATTTTCAAAAGGATGTCCCACAAAACCCCACAAAGCTATTAAAGTCACTTGTTGTTAAAATTTGAATGACTTGTTTGAAAATTTTTGCCTGTGGAGATTAAAACAACTTATAAAATGCAAAATACAAAACATTTTAAATTTGCTAGAGAAGAGGGGCATGTTGTGGGTTATCATGTTTGAGTTAAAAAATTAAATGTTGCTATTCATATTTGTGAAGTGTAAATGTTTGGTAATAAAATTCATTTGTGGATACAAAAAATGTTTACTGTTATCATGCATAAGAATGTCAAACACTTATACACTTGAGGGTCCCAACAGGGTCTAGCTATTATATTGTTATGGGATATTACAATAGTTTTGGTCACCATATATAGTTTATATCTTTTATAAATATATTAGTATACTATGTTTAAGACAAACAACATGAATATAAAGGTCACAACCAAATGATTTTTAATTTTCATCAGCAAAAATTGTAACAAAATGCATAAGTGCAATAATAAATTGACAATATACATGCCAACAAATAATGTTAATTTAAATACATGAAAAAACAAGACCAATGTCAAAGTTAGTTGAAGATGAAAACTTTCTTTACATTATTTTAACCCAACTGTTCATCCAAGTCCAAATAAATTTCAAGAGCTTGAACTTGAAGCATTCAAGTTTGCACCAGACCAATACATGGTTTGGGTGTCTAGTCCTTGAGGGGGAAATTGCATATAATTTCCCAGTTGAGGTTGTTGGGGTGTACTGCAACATCCAAGCTCAGCATCAAGGAACACCTTTTCAATGGAACTTCTCACTATTGCTTTCTGCCTTCGATCAAGGTTCCTTAGGCGATTGGCTAAACTCAATAGATAATACTCATCTTCATCCATCTTCTTTTCTTTTGCAGACCTTTTGTGCAAAGTAATTGTCTCACTAAGATTAGTCATTGCTTTATTCAGCTGGGCATCTGTTTTCTCAAGCTGTCTCTTTCTGCTTTCTTTTTTCATCCATGGTTTTACTGGCTTGTCATTGGATGATGCTTCAGCAACTGACTGATCCATTGTCTTATGATCAGGATTCAATATATTCAGGTAATCTTCATCTTCCTCATCTTTCTCTGATGACGGTGTAGGATGATCAGTGCTTTCATCATTTGAATCCTCAGAAAAAGTGTCGTCAATTGTCACAGGTGTAACAGCTCTGAAGTTTCCTGAACTTGCTCTGTTTACGATATAGTTACTCAGCCATCGCAAATGCTCATATTTTGGATCTAATGGTATTATATCACCACTGCCACATCCTGATCTTCCTTTTCTAGATTTCAAATACTTTCCAAATTGTGTTCGTATGGTTTCATACCTGCGCTTGACCTGATCTATTGGTTGACCAACTTTTTCTGCGATTGCTTTCCAGCAATTGGACTTTTTATTTCTATCTTTAAATTCTTTCAAACGTCGATTATAAACTGTAGGAAACTTTTGTACAAGTTCCATAAACTTGACATCGTCGTCAAAAACATTTTCTGAAGGTTCCGCCATTTTGGACAAGAAGGCGGGGCAAATTGGAACACTAGGTTCGAAATTAGGATGATTAGCATTTTACGATTGTCGCCGAGGTTCGCAGATGCGGTTTTCATGGTTTTATCAGTCGCAGCCGATCTGCGACAAACGCCGATCGTCGTAACAAAACAATTTTTTTTGTTTTGCTACGATCGTCGGGGACTGTCGCAGATTGTCGCAGATGTATTACGATGAGCGGTTTTCACCAATTACGATGCTCGGCATCTGTCGTAATTTTGATATCGGCGTGCATCGCCGACTATCTGCGAGTGATGAAAACCAGGCTTAAATCGACAGGCTGGCTACGACGAGACAGCTTGACGACACGCCCTCGAAGTTACCTAGGCGAGTATCAAGCCTATAATTTACTAATGAATTTGACGCACGGGTTATTTTTCCAAGTTGACTTTGCCTGACTTGAGTCGTCGAGATGCCGCGATAGTCATATATTATTATGTTAATCGCTGAGGTGCTACCGCGTGTATGAATATTAGTAAAATATAAGTGAATGAATTATTTTCAGGTACGATTTGGCTTCGTTTGCGCTTTTAAAGCAATACAGGTCACTACACGATACCGTTTGCCTAGTAATGACATGTTGGGACAAAGCGATTTATATTTACACCTGTATTGCTTTATTTCTTCCCACGAGCTGTCAGAAAGGAGCAGGGTGAATGGCCGAACTTATATTTATACTCATGCATGGCTGTGACAAAAATGAATTACTATCCATTTCATGCTAAGTGGCATTTGTCTTGGTATGTATTTCTTGGAAAGTCTTTATTAAATATTTCGGCACAACAAACGTTTGACTTTGCATAGACTAAAATTAAACATGATACAATTTAAAAGTTAATAATGATAATTGCACTGCCGGAGTGGAGTGCAATAGACCTTTCTTATAATGACGTCAAACGAGGAAAGTCTGATGTTACACGAAATTTGATTGGCTCCACAAAACTATCGAGCCAATCAAACTTCGTGTAACAGCATACTTTCCGCGTTTGCCGTCATTATGAAAAAGGTCTATTTGGTGTGAAATCAAACGCGTGAAGTCGACAACACGAAGTGCAATCTCCACTTTATTATATTAATTTTGAAATCATACAAGAAATTAAACATATTCAAAATGATTTTGTGGCTGAAAGACCGTAAACGGTGTAAAGTGCGAGTAATTTTCATCTATTTTTGTTAAGAAATTTTGCGGGGCATTTGAAAATTCAGAATAATAAAATTTTGTACCATTTCCCCCTGTAATTTGATTGGATAGTTATACTGAAATACTAAATCTAATTGGTTATTGTGGCGCAGAACTTCAATCCTATTGGCTTATAAATGATGTGATTAATACATGCTCAAAAATAGTGCGCTATTTTTAACCAATCAGATTGCAAGAAACCTAGGAGTATGAGCCATTAAGTATAGCCAGGAATCTATATAATCATAATTGCTCAGGTATAATTATGCATTCACCGGGTAGTTTCTTTCTTCTCCTAAGGCTGTTTTTATATAATAAAGTGTGTGATTAAGTGAATAACTCGGATCTTAAAACAAACTCATCACACGCATGAAGCCAGTTACAGTAACAAGTTTTAGTTGCTACTGTGTTGACATGGAATCTGGTTCAAAAGTGAGTCGTGTTTCGAAGATGCATTTTACTTCGTGCATGTTCCAAACACCAAAAACCATCGTTTGTTTTAGTACCTTGCCGTCCCCAAAAATTTTGCTATTCAAGATTCTTATACAGATTCTTACATAAGATGCGTTCTAAACGACATTTGATATATTGTATTATACCTCCTTATAGATGTCAGATATCATATAAGGATTGGTAACCTATTAAAATAAGACTGACTTGCCTGCCTCTAATAAGGCAATATTAACCACAAGGCTTAGCACAAGTCCTCTTGATCATAGAAATGATAATAACTTTTTCGTTTGGTTGAAACTGCTATAACCGAGTGAACTGGATTTAAGGCGACGTCGTCGTTTTCATAACGTATTCAAATTTAGCCAGCAAAGCCGTTCGGTCGTCGTTTTCAAATTCTTCCACTCTGCAGAGCATTTTTATAGATTCTTTCCCTTTCTCTATGCGAAAACGCCGGATGCGCGTGGAATATTCTTACCTTTTTCAAATTCTTCCGGCATCGTGTGGACGGGAATTTAAAACGTACAGGGGCTGGTTGTATCAAGCCCGTTTAGCTTAAACGGTGGTTAAGTTCAAAATAGAAAGCAAGTCTATCGTTTTATTCAAGAAGCAAACTAAATGTTTTTAACCTTAATACAAAGATACTGTTTATAACTACAGTGCACGATATTCAAGTTGACTCATTCAAGAGGGATGTAAGGGTGTTATTTAATTTTGACTTATCCGCCGTTTAAGCTAAACAGGCTTGATACAACCGGCCCCAGTACGTCATCGTATACATGTTTCCGGTTACATTTGCGATTTTATGTGCGATTTTCCTGTTCATAAATGTGAACGAGAACAATTCTGGTCTAAGAGCAGTTGTAGATTTCAGGTGAACAGTTTATCGCTCTCTTTATCGAGAAACATTACGTTATCAAGGTACCACATGCAGTTACGACAAAGATCTGGTCACCCTGCATGACTCAATCATGAGGCCAATAAGCCCTCCCAGAATCACCTAATAATACAGCCATCCATTATTACTGCAAGCAAAAATACTTTTGTCACATACCCCATCAAAACATCCACTCGAGCAAGCCAAAGCATCTGCCTCTACTCCAAGTGCTTCAGCCTAAAATAACAGACAGCCGCCTACGCCAGTACCCACCGCTCGATGTTTTCCGTGGAAAACGCGTTATCCGCTAAATATATGCAGTCTACCAACGTCACTGTTACGTCAAACTTCAAAAATTTGGCATTAGCATTTGATATTTTTATTCGTATAAACGAAAACTTTAACAAATTAGCCAATCGTGACGTGTCAATAGGATTATAGATTGTCATCAACAATGCATGCCGCTAACTGAAGAATATACTAAGAGCCAGAGGTTTAGGTTTTAAATATGCCGTGTGACTTCATATATAATAATTTGTCCCGGTGGCTAGGCAACTTACTTGACTGGTGTCACCGAAACTGTTTCGAAAAAAAAAAGTTTTTTATCTCTATTCTCTTGTATCACAATATATTCAATTTGGTTAATGATGATAATAAAGTATCGGCCTATTTGTCTTATTGTCAAATTTTAATGCCTTTTTTGTATTAGCAAAAATTGTTATTATTAACCTTTTTTAATTAACATATTTAAAAAGGTTGATCCATCTATTATGAAATTCATCTATTATAAAATTATTTTATGCAATCATTTGTTTGAAGCAAGATAACAAGGCAAGGCATATTAAAAAACGTTGTGTCTTAATCATCATGCTACTTACTCGAATTTGAAGCCAATGGCCAAACTAGTACGCTAAACCTTTGGCTCAGGCAAATATTATACATACATAGATGTGAGCCATGGCGTTTTAGGGGGAAAATATCCAGTCACAACCAGAAACGTGGATCCATATAACCTGGCCCTATAGCGTACTTTTGCCGTTTGTCAAATTCTATTTGTGGCTGTATTCGAAATTGTGTTGACGAGTATTAGCGATATGACCTATTATCCACTATGTTATTTTCCGGCTACATAATTATATATACGTATATCAGAGCTTTATATTATTTCGACTGATTGGTCCAGCTAGTGCATGAACTTTAAAACAAGCATACGCTATCTCATATAGCACTTCAGGCGATAAGATTTGCTTGAGTGCAGGTAAAAGGAAATGCAAATTAGGTATAATGAGTGTTTTATAGTGCAACTCTCGACCATAAAACTCTTATAACGAGTCAGTGCTTCTTGTTGGCACGAACGTCAATTTAAGCGGCCTCATTTCGCTGAAATTTCCAAACTTTGCTATTCGGTGAACAAGCCTGGTTTAATATGGCCAGAAGTATCTTTTGTCTTATAATCATGTTATTCTGCTCATCGTTAAAAACAACGTCAGCGAGAGGTAGTGTACTGAACGACACTTGCTTTGAGGATTGCGTGAAGTTACTTCGTGAAACTGCCGAGGTAAGTCTTCATGTTGTTGAATATTTTTAAATGTGAGTGATACACACACATTACCTCTGGCTGATACCACTGTGAACATTGCATGACTGAACGCAATTTTGATAAGACTGCGACTTGTACTTCCTTGATTTATTGTTGTTCATCTCGTTGTATAAACGACGATTGTGAATTGTGTTGTTATATGCAATGTGTATACAACAAGGACAGCCCGAATCGGAAAAACAATATAGCTGGCTTGTCACCGTGTGTCGGATAGATAATGTACGTACAACATGTGATAATTCGAACCGTGATAAAATATGTTGATACGAACTATATTTGTAGGCCACATGCAGCGATCCAATAAAAAGGTTGATGTATATAGCTTATAATTGGGTGCATGGCATAAAGAGATACTGGTTTATGTCATTAATTATTTTAGTTTGAGCCACCCACCAAAATCCCTAACTATAGTATCGATGTATAACGGCGTAAATATCTTCGGCTTTTGAATGTGCGTGAAATATATGTGACATGGTGATACTGAAATTGTTTTGTCAGTTTTTCATTTCAATAATTTCTGTATTTATACTGTATATTTTTGTACTCCGCAGGTTTTGGGTTGAACTATAGATATATAGAACCATAACAAAATTTAAGGGTGACTTCTGTAATTATTCCTGAGGCTGAGTCTTAATTAGCTACATCATTTGTAATTTTAAGACCTTGTACCGTTCTCGTGATCCCATTCTAACAAAAAAGATTATTTTTGTTTGTTAAAATATTCTGGCATATGAGTCGTATATACTACGACGATAAAACAATTCCATGCAGTGTAAATATTTGTTTCAAAAGTTGCGCGCTGCGATTAATTATAAGATATTCTGACTGGTCTATACAGCCTGAAAAGTATCCAACTAGAAACCATTTATTATACTCTAACAATTAATTTTGATTGTGGTTTTACTGGTTTAGTGTCGACAACGAAGTGAAATATACGATTTTTATGACCTACCCAGGGCTTGGACTTATAGTAAAGTAGGCATGTTTGTACCGTCTTAAAACCAATCATCAAGATTTATCTTATGTTGTAACAACGGAAGTGTAATCATTGCAAAGTGGAACTATATTACCATGTATATATATCATATGATTGTATTCTGCCCACGTCCAGTTCGAATAGTCACATACGAAAGTGCAATCGCGTATTAGGCTATGTTTGTTCTTTTTCAAAGCACTTGCAAATAAAACTTGACGATATCAAAATAAATCGACCGATGATAGTCAGCATAATTATTATAGCAAAAAGCTGGCTTCAATTAATATCGTATTAACAATCGCAATCTCATTTTATTTTAAAGAGCAGTTTTTATTTTCCAAATTCGTCGTTATTAGTCGTTAAATGGCTATTATCCATATATCTAACTATAGCAAAAGCTAAAATCATTAAAATGCAGTATACTACTTTGCATAAAAAAATATTGATTAGTTTGTCGTCTGATTCCATTAAATTGTTACTATGACAGAAAGCTTTAACAAAAAAAATTCACATGATCGGTCCACTATATAACCATATGACAATCATTTTGTGGCCGCATCACAAACTGCCAAGATTTCTAAGGTTTAAGATGATTCTCGAGAAGAGTCTTTAAATCTAAAAAAGATCTTTGTATATGAAGCATTCATACTCAGAACTCCGTCTCAAAGCTGTTCTTTGTGAAGAGGCTTGATAACTACATTCCACCGCCTGGTTGAATGTGAGTCTTTCTATAAAGGAATGAAAGAATAAATAACGTCTTTATCAGTTTAATATTTCACAACTGTTTACTATTTTTTTTACAAGATTTAAGTCAATGCGTTATGCAGAAAAGTGATATCGAAATATAGAAGCTCTGTGCTTGATTTGTTCACGAAACTATTTAGTCGCAATTTTTTCCCCAAAATTGCCTGTTGTTTTGCGAGTTACCATGGTGCTTGGAAACATTCGCGCGCGAAACATGGGAAGGTTTCCAAGATGTGTATGCCGTATATATATATATAGTGATAGTGCATGCATGTGGCTGAAGCATGTCGTTTGCGTCAGATGGCACTTTCATTATCCCCCTTAATTGTGTCGCCCTTCCTTATCTTAAAACATCCTGAAAAATACATTTCCTAATATAGAATCTGCAAATAATTGCATCCCCACTTGTCCATAGCCAGACGTTTTATACGACAATGATTAATATAGGTAACTTGCTACTTTAGACTGAATTTTTGCTAACAATTGCATAAGGTGATTCGTTTCTTTATTGGAAAGCGGTAAACTTGATACCGTAGGTGATGATTCTAAATCTATACATGCATCGATTGGTTTGTTTAAACTATCGTACGTCGTAATATGCGTTTAATGGTATTTTTCGGCACTTCTTGAAAAATAGCATGCAAGTAAGAACATGCAAATTGCTTTAATTGGTGAATTAGCCTTTCTCATGATGACGAGGCTGTCTTTAATTTAGGCTTAATTTATTGTTCAAATAGTCTATAGATTCTAAAAAATATGCTTCTTACATTGCTATTATTGTGTAAACGCGTTTCAGAAAATTGAAAGTACCCCAAAAACGGCGGATATTCGTCATCGTGAGAAAGGCTAATTTCTGATGACCGCGAAATTTTTGGCAACGCAGGCGACCTTGAACGCCTTCCTTTCATTCTCCGCGTTACAGCAACTACTCTTTTCTCATCTTAATATCCTGTCTACGTATCGAAATTTAATCGTAAAGGCAATAATGATGTATAGCGGAAAGTTCGTGGACATATCTTTGGCTATAATATATATTTACGGATAAGTCAGTGATTTTTTATCATATCTCGTATATAGCTATGTGTTTGTTTAGAATAGATATAATTATAAAGATATATAGAAAAATGAAAACTATAACACAAAGACCCTTCCTCTGGAAGTTAGCTCGCAGACGACTCTCATAACATAGCACTTCAGTTTATAAGTACCTTGGGCGCTTTCCTTTATACGGAAAAACGGCCAGACCGGTCCTGGGGCCAGTTGTATCAAGCCCGTTTAGCTTAAACGGTGGATAAGTCAAAATTAAATACCACTCTTACATCTCTCTCGAATGAGTCAACTTGAATATTATGCACTAAATATGTAGTTGTAGACAGTATCTTTGTATTAAGCTTAAAAACATTTAGTTTGCTTGTTGAATAAAACGAAAGACTTGCTTTCTATTTTGAACTTATCCATCGTTTAAGCTAAACGGGCTTGATACAACCAGCCCCTGTTGTATTTTAGAGTGTTTCAAGAACTCTGCATTTAAGCATAGCGTCATTTAGATCTGCCTAGCACAGGAAATCCAGTTTGGCCGCTATATTCTTAACGAAATACTCTTTTTCAATTTAAAATACGACCGGTCTGACCATTTTGGCCGCTTAATGGAACCCCTCCCCTATAGTTTTTCATTTCGTCTATATTTTGTTTCATTTTTCAATTCTAGAAACGCACCCAGTCATGCATTTAGCATAGCAATATTTACAAAATTTCGATGGATGAAATTGTAAATGTATAGACTTTTCCCGAATTTGCTTGAATGCACACAGAAAAATAGCTTCGAAACGAGGCGGGCAATAATCTATTGTTTGTGGGATGGCATCATTACTCGGAAACAAATTCGGGAAGTTTCTATTAGTTGTCAAATTTCCATTGAAGCATTGATATCCTGGGATGATTTCACATCTTAGCTTAGCCGATATAACTGACCTTGTCAAAGTTGATAGAAGCATTTGACCGCAGTCGCAAACTTTGAAAGCCGGAAAAGGATCGACAACTCTTGTTCCATTGTATACAATATAGCTTCGGTTGTGAATAAACCGGAACATATACATTGCACAACACAATCAATTATAAACAACACAAAGCATTTTTGTATATATAAGAAAAATAATATATGATAGATTTTCTAGCAATGACGTCAACGCGGAAAGCCTGTGACTGTCTGTCGTCCGATTATTTCCATCGTTTTGCGGAGCCAATCGAATTAACCTCGTGTGATATCAGATCTTCCGCGTTTGAAAAGGGTCTACTGCCAAAGAATACTGGGCAATGTTTGTTTTCAGTTAACCCTAGTTTTTTCCATTATTTTGCCCTGAATTTCAATATAACAATCGGTGTTTGGTTACAATGCACCTCGTTGGTTATTATGCTAACAAGGACGAACTTCCACGTGTTCTTGAAATAATAGAACTATATACTTACCGTATAAAAACCGTCGGTGGTAATAATTTTCCAAGCAAATGCGAAGCTAGACTGGCGACTATAACTACTATTTCTTATTTTCGATTTACTTAATTAAAACTTAAAGGGAAACTATTTCAGGGTTTTGCACTTGACAAAAAGTCCTGAAGAAGGCAATTCTTCATTGCATGGCAATGGTTCGTCACCTTTCTTCCTAACCTGCCAGATTTCTTGGAAAAAACGTTTGTAAATTTGTACAGCCTAAAGCATTATGCATATGATATGCATTTGATTGAGATAATTTTAAGGCACATTGTGTTTTACACATCAAGATTATATGAGGGAGAGGGTATTGTATCTGTTGAGTCGAATACCGGCACAATCACCACACGATTAAATTGATCCCCTACACGGATCATTCACCGTGGAAGTTGTGAATTGGAGTTTCTTGACGTATTCCATTTTGGTACAAGCCGATTTTACCCTGTCATGTCTGTCACGTTGAACAGAAGAGGCAATTATCATCAGAATAAGATAATATCATAATTATAAAAAAACAAATGAAAAATTGAAGGAAACTTATTGATATAATCTTGGTTTAGGTACGCGACGATAAACTATGCCCGAAGAAGATAGAAACGTTCTATGAAGAAAAGAAGACTTGCCTTCTAAATTGCAACAATATCTCCTCCATCGTAACAAATGACACAGGTCAGTATTCTAAACGGAGCGTTCTATAGGACGTTATTTACCGTTGCGCGTACCGAAAACACCAGATAATATTCCAAAAACCCGTGAGTCATAAGACATCTTAAAAGTGTAGCAAGCTTATTCAGTTTTTAAATGCGTATGCGCATAATATGTAATCATATGGCTATCCTTCATGATTTTTGATAAAGTATTCTGCATGATTATCTATGCTTTAATCTCACGTGTTTTCTGCTATTTGTCTTTGTACGGGGTCGCTCGTATGTAATACTCTATTAGAAAAACTTCATAGTATGCCATCAGGAGTTTTTACATTTATGATACAAGCATATATATACAATGTAAACTTGCAATAAAAATTAAAAGAAATAATGATTGATCTTCCATGACCATGTAGAATAAAGTCCTAATTATCGGATGGTTCAATGGACTCGTCTCTACCCATGTGTAGTTATATGACTAAAATTCTAAATCGTTGTTCAGACTATTCTAGAGATACAGACTTCGTTCAAGCTCCCAGTTCACCACTGCTGTATCTCTCTGATTATAATTCTATAACGTTAAAGTGGAACACGTCGCGGAAGGTGATAAACGAGGTCGCGTTTTACATATTGCAAATTCATCCTGACTTCGAATCACTGAAAGATCCTTTAGAGTTACCCCCTTCCATTCCAAGATATGCCATGGTACGTACGCGATTCATAATTTCAGCTAATTTCTATATAATCGACATCAATAAGGGTCTGATATTGGCTTTAGTGTAAAACTATTTGTTTAGTATTTTCCATTCTTTCCCCTGGTTCAAGAACTTCCGGGGATCGTGTTTCCTCATTATAATATCACGATCCTTATTAGAGATTTAATGCCTTGCGTTATACGCCAACTGATAAACGGCAGGTGAAGAAGAAGTTTAGGCTGAAAGGCAACAAAAAGGAGATAGACTCGATTTTTCATAACTATATACCGGCACAATCAATGTTTTTCTTTTCAAATAAGAAAGAAGATATAAAACGTAAACCTGAACGAAATCCTCCAAGAAAGTTGGGCCTCGCCGCTTGCCGTTTCTCGGAAACGAGAAGCTAGAGCTCGTATATATTTTATACGCCCAGTGTCCGAGCCTTACAACTTAGCCATTGGTTTTGATTAATGTTATACGAGTCACCGTATCAGTTGGTTTTACCATGACATATGAGCGCCAAAATTATGGCCTATAGCTATCACAGTTAAAACGCAAAATAATGAATTAACTTTTAAATTTTTCCTTTCGAATTTGAAAAAGATCAGATGAATAAAAGCCCTCAACCGGCTGTATGATAAACAGCATATATAAACTTGGGTTTTCTCTCGCAATATTGCCCCTGACATTGTTTGAAAGACAACTGCATATATGGGCTATACACACTGATATGCATATAGATCACATAAAAATAAAGTTTTTGCTAGGAGAATCATATTCCGGTCGCGTAGGTGTACTTTGAAAACTCTCCATTTAAAATTTTAGGTTAAAGTAACAAGACACACGAATTCGCAAAGATTTACTGTCGAGAATCTGGTCAATGGATTCAATTACAAATTTCGTGTTGCTGAAGTTGGTTTAAATGGAACGAGCAGTGAATATAGCGAATGGAGTTCATGGTATTCAACAAGCAGTAAGAATATAAATACATAAATTAGCGATTATTTTTGTAGGCCAGAGACTTTGCATCTCTTATTATAAAGATAGTTTTTCCTGTAGTTTTGCCCGTTAATAATTTACTGCCGTCATTTATTAGGGGAGTGCAACAGGACGAGTAAAATTGTGGACGGTCTATATGGGTCGTACGAAGTGATTTTACCATGTTCCCTCAGTAGAATCACTCTTAATGTCGCAATAAAAGCTGTTGGAAAGAACCCGGTGGTGTTGGACGCAATGTTGAATTGGAAAAACCCTCCAGGTAATAAGGAAGGCGTCATAAAAATCATGACCCCGCTCTGAACCCGCGGTTGATCGCTGCATTGAACAATTTTGAGGCTGCCTATGCATATTGTTCGCACTTGTCAAAAAATCATTTAAAAATATTGTTGAAACTGAATCAGGTGTAATAATATTGTTTAATATCGGTATAAGTGTGAACAATATGTGCATGACAATTGACAAAACTGATAGACTAAGTCTGCATGTTAATATCGATATTTCAAACGTATATAGGTCACATCCAGGGCCGTTGCTTGAAGCTTAATTGGGAAGGTGCATTTCACATAGTTCGTCTCATGCCCGACTGATCTCTCTTGTTTGCTATTGTTTCTATGGTTGTAGAAATATGAATATATGAAAATACACCCCCCAATCAAGCGTCGGCCCTGGTCATATCAAGGTTTTGAAGGGATTTTACTTTCGTTGCATGCTCTATGTGATCTTTTTACGAACTCACTGATAAAAAATTCCACGAACTTAAGTAGAAATCATAGTTTCGTGAATTGTATTTAATAGGAAAGACAAGAACGCAAAAAATTTTTTATTTGTTTTATGATTTGTGCAAATAATTTTTGATCGATATTTCGACTTGGTGAAATTTAAACTACCTCTGGTGTTTGAACACAAAAACAACATGGAAATATTTATTTAATATATGAACTAGAATTAAATGGTCATCCATTTCTATTCCAGGATTCACTGAATTTGGACAAATCGTAAAAGTGACTGTTGAACTTCTTCAGCACGAAGACAAGACAATTGATGCAATGTGTGCGCACTATCACGACAGCGATTTTAAAAAAAATGTTTTTCCCATGGAAGTTAGTATTCCGTTTGCAAAAACGTTGGCCGCAGATAGATAGATAGATAGATACTCGAAGTCTAATTAGAATTGCATATGATTACATTTGCATGGGATTTCAATCATATTACACAACATATGCAATTCTAATTAGATTTCGGGTATCTATCTATATATCTATCTGCGGCCAACGTTTTTGCAAACGGGTGTATATATATATATATATATATATATATATATATTATATATATTATATATATATATATATATATATATATATATATATATGTACAATTGAAGATAAAAAAGTTAAAAAGTTTCACGCCTTTAAAGAGCGATCATCAGACTAAACATTCCTTATATTTACAAAGTATTTATACCTAAAAAACATATAAATATATATATATATATATATATATATATATATATATTATATATATATATATTTCACTATATTTATATATAATATATATATATATATATATATATATATATTTATATATATATATATAATACAATAATATATATATATATATATATAATACAATTTTTCTAATAACCTAATGTTCCCAGTGGCGTAGCCAGCACGATAATTGGGGGGGGGCACATATTCATATATTCGTGATACACAGGATTAATTTCTTTTCAAATCAATTGTCTTTACAGTCTGTTAATATGAATATATGAATATGCGCCCCCCCCCCCAATTATCGTTGCTGGCTACGCCACTGAATGTTCCCCAAAAATTCTTGAGAATTTCTCAGTTTTCTAATAATCTAATGTTCTCCTTCACATTCTTGAGAATTTCTCATTCAGAAACAAGACGTTCCTTTACTATTTTAGACACTGAATTGTTATACCACTCGCTGCCAGGCGGCACCTTGTTTTTCTTTTAAAGTGTATCGGGCCTTATTCCTTTAGCTTATTAGCTTTAGATATTAACATGAATATAATCACGCAATCACACACTTTGACTATAGTTTTCTTGATAATTACTTTCAGAATACTACTTCATTACTTTTGCCAAGTGAAAGCGAGAGTGCAAGATTGGGCGATTGGAGAAAGCCTACACTTCATTTTGGATGTAGCTACATTGTAAAGGTATAACTAATTGAAAGCACACTTTGAAGCAACATACCATGTTATCCATTAGCTACTTTAGTGAATAACCTCATATATGAAATATTGAAATCTATCTTGTATCCATCTAATCTATCTTGTTTATTTTTCTTGTTATAGTTCAAAACAGAACACTTTAAGAGTCCGAACAGTTTTGAAACAACGACCACGTTTAGAATTCCAGGTATATATAGGCTCTATAATTTATATATAGATTTTACACCGATTATCCATAATCCTACATTTGATACTTATTTGCAACGTCTTCATCAGCAACTTGTGTTAAACAATACATTGCTAGATAAACAGTTGACCAACCTTCGTTTTCGCTAATGCAACCAGGTAATTTTATTCTTCTCTATTTTATAGAGTGTTTGCAAGGTGTCAGATCTTGCCCTGGTATGTGGTTTTTTGCGAATATTTTTCTTTCCTTGACTATATTATTTTGTTAAGACGGCTTTCATGGACATTCTTTATTCCAGTACAAATTAAAATTAAAATTGAACAATATAAACAGTGCATGAACCAGCGCATTTAACATATCCTGCAGTATCAACAAGTTCTGTTTGATAACAATATATGCCTCTATACATCCTTGTATGGATATAGTTGGTCAGCTTCTGCTGATAGGCAGCAGAGTGGTAGCCTGATGCCTTCGAAAATACCCGTGCATTCATGGGCCTTTTTCCGATTGTGCCATTTTCAAGGGCAATTTAGTTTAGGACAGAAACCAAAAAAAATTGGCAAGCTTTCTTTACAAACAAAAATTGGCGATGTCACAAAATTCTCAAATTGATCGCTATAATTGGTACGTCACGCGTTGCGCGCTTGAAAGGCAAAAGGAGAAAGGCTCATTAAACCTGTTAAATTTTTCGGAGTATATTATTTTGGAACGACTATATAGTACGTACGTGTTGGAAACTTTTATTTATTTCAATCCAGTGGCGAATACAAGAGGTATTAATTCCGGTGCTGTTGCTGAAAAATCGTTCTCCAATGGTAATGGCAACTCGTCGTACGCAGCAAATATCTCTTGGAACGCGGAAGGATGGTTAAAAACACACAAAATAGAATATTTCCACGTAACTGTTGAAAAATGGCCGCGCAATTCCAGAGGATATCATCATGATGTGGATGTTCAAGCGAAAGATGGAGTAAGTAGCTATTTTCAGTACAATCGAGAATATGTCAACATTGTTATGGCATAAATACGTTACAAATTTTGAAAAGATATGTTATGTCGCAAACTTTATCTTGTTAGCCAAATATCTAGAACCAAGAATGTAGATTCTTATTTATATGTTTTGCTTACTGCTTCCTTCTGTGCCAAAGGTGATGTAATCCGCTAAATTTCCATAGGTTGTCTTCTACCATACTACGTCTTATAATATGTCCGAAGGAAACTACAAAGCTGTGGTTAGTATCCAACTATACTGTTGATTTATTGCGCTTACACTATAATATTTTCAGTATAACTCATCTGGCAGATTACGCTTGCATGCTTTACATGCAATTACCATATAGCAGCCGAATGGGATATCCGTACAGGTTGTGGGCGTCAGACGAATTTATTTTACAAAACCAAATTATGCACCGAACGATTATATGTTCGTACAGTTTTAGCTGCATTATGTGGCATTTGTTCTATATTGCATACATGCAAGCAAGTTTCCCAGGCACACTTTCTGCATGCCGCTTCCTAACCGCTTTTTTTCACAAAAGAATATTAAAATATGATATTTTAAAGCAGGAATCAAAGATATAGAATATAATACATATACCCCCAAATACTCTATAATACCCTTTTTTGTTCATAATATGCGAAATTTTAAAAAAAATTCATCGTGGCTTGTTTTTTCTGCTCGATGATACGAATTTCAGATCTGCTTGATTCCATGCTGACTGAATATTACTGACCATTTAACCGGCGCCTTAAATTGGGATTAGTGTACGATATAAAATAGCATAGCTCATGCATGGAAGTGTGTAATTAATGTTCTGCTTTACAAAATCTGCTGACTCACCAGGTTAAAGCCTATCATGGAATGAACTGCATTCACGATATTATTGAAACAAGAATATTCCAAAGTAAGTGTTGTAATTAAGTCAGTTTTGCCTCGACATTTTCTATATTTCCTATACCCTGTGATATATTGATCCTTTTATATACGCCTTTATACAAAAATTCTGCACTGACGCACAATATAGTCACCAGCCAGATCGATATAAGCCTATATTCTATCTTCACTTAGTCGCTGCGATTTTAGGGAATCATTTTTTTAATTGTTCCATTTGCTATTGACATAGTTCAAAAACCATGCAGCCAAGGGTGTACAGAAAATGCTACTTGCATGCCACGTGGTGTTCTTGATGGGAGTGCAAAGTGTACATGTATAGAGGGATATACAGGCAATGGAACAGTATGCACAGGTATACACAGCATAGAGATATTTTCATAATTATATAGAGAAGTAAATTCTACATACGACGACCATAGCAATTGACACATTGCAAATTAACACAAGACACTGAAGAGATGTTGATTGGTACGCTTCTCCAAGCAATTATTGTCGATGGGCTGGGAAAACCGATACATTTTTTTTTGTAAAGCAATGACATCTCTTGAAAGTATGGCATCGCAAGGCAAGAAAGAGGAGGTCAATGTCACCGCAATTGTTGTTCCTGTGGCATTTGTACTTGCCTTGATTGCGTCAATATTCGCGCTAATATTTTGGAATATCAGGAGAAAAAACAAGTTGTTGCTAAATGTGATCGAAGCCCACGCGGCGTCGGCAATTTCACCATCTCCGTCAAACACGAATCTCTATCAGCATTGTCCGCCACGGTATGTTGTCGTGCAAAATGAGACATTATTTCTTTTTACGATCGTTAGCCTAGTATGTATAAACGCGCGTTTAGACTGGGTGTTTTCACTGGATATCTTAGTCATTCCGTGAAAATAGTGCGTGTTTGTGTATGATTTCATAGATTTATTTTGATTCCTCAAAATCATGTCATCAGCAACCGATGGCTTAGTAACCGATGGCGTGGACGTCCTCCTAGTTACGTGACTTATGTCACTGAAAAGCGGAAGTGGATCATATTCTTACCAAATGAGACAAGTAGCATGCTTTAACTTTCCAGTGACATCCAAAATAACATTCAAAACATTTTGCTTTGGCGATTCTAAATCGTGTATAAGCGCCTGCTACAAATTAAATATAATAGAATAAATAAGCCAAGTGCAAAACACAAGTCAGACAAATAAACAGAAGATTTTTCCAAGTTACCATCTAATCGTTCTTTTATACTTTAGTTTCAACTTCGGGGAAATATCATCCAAAGAAAACGAAGTTGAAATGGACGAAAAAGAGGTGAATGTAATTTATGTTCCCCAAGAGATCCAAGATGCGATAAACCACGGTCTAACAGACGGATATGAATTCAATGCCGAGCAGATTAAGTTCGAAGAATGTCTTGGTAAAGGCGCATTCGGATATGTGCATCGTGCCCGAGCTCTGGGAATAACAGCGGAACCTGAGTGGACACTGGTCGCTGTGAAGACGTTAAGCGGTAAGGAATGCATCGCCGTGTTTTAGTACTGTTTTAAGTAATTAATCTTATAATGTACACGTAAAGTACACTTATTGTTTGTAGGAGTTTTGAGTGTTCAGACAATTTAAGGGTGCTATAAGAGAGAATTGAATTTACAGTAAAGGACTGAAGATGGTTACAAACGAGGATATTTTTAGAATGGCGTAGGATGAAGCTTTCGCAATGCAGTATTTACAACAGCCGTGCAAATCCCTGCTTCCTCATTTTTTTGTTGTTGATCTGGGGCCGGTTGTACGAAAGTCGGATAGTGCTATTCATGCATGAGAGTTTTTAAGTCGCTCTAACATTGCCCGTGTTTTGGTACAATTTGAATTGAACCTTCCTATTCTTGACGTTTGTCATGTTTCTCTGTATTCATTTTTGGGCCAATATCTACGATAATATTGAAACGCGTTCATTTGTTGGAAAAACCCGTGGTAGACGCCCTCTTCCCATACACCCCGAATAGCTTTTTTTGTTCGCGCTGTTCGACGTTGAGCTATTCGGTTTCCAATTTTGTTTCAGAGCCCGTCACAGAAAAATCTATAGAAGATTTTATAGCTGAGATAGAGCTGATGAAGAAACTCGGTGAACATGAAAATACTATTCAAATGCTCGGGTGCTGTACTTTGACATTACCAATTGGTCTAATAATGGAATATGCTCCGCATGGGAACCTACTGACCTATTTAAGAACAGTTAAAACCAAGGTGTGTATATATGGGCATTATGATATTTCTTTCTTCAGGTGTGTGTTTCGATAAAACATATCCACGCAGACTCATAAACTCGCCTTTAAACGTTCCTGTATGCATTGTGGGGGGGGGGGTTGACTTGATAATCTTTGCCTGCGCCCAGTGACTATACTTCACAGACGGATGAATTTTGACCATTCAGAATGCAGGAAAAGCAACAGTCACCTCGAGATTTATACTAAAAGTAAAGAGATATACATCTATTTCCGTAATTTGGTTGTATAGAAAATTAAGTTAAGTTAATAAAGTTTGCAATAAAAAACACTGGACAAAAATGTTGCATGTAGCTACGTGCTTTGAGTTTCGAATAATAATGATAGTTTATTTTCCTTGTTCAAGAGAAATTATTCCATGTATATACTACTCTGTTGCATAGTTCGACAGGCGTTCGTCTCGGGAGGTATACAGCTTTAAGAGGATATAATTTTCAACCTCGAGTTTGACCTTAAAGTAATAGCTATGCATGTCAAGATCGTATAATTCATGCATATGGTTATAAAAAAGTAAACTTGTAAAATTATCAAATATTCTAGAATAGTGGTATCGAACAAGAATCCTGTTGTGACGAGAAGCTGCCTTTAGGAGAAAATATGGTCGCAGGTATTACGGTTTGCAACTTACCACTAAATTAAAATGAATTCCGTCTCTAACATTTTATCTTACTTGCGACGTCCTATAAAAAATTTTGGAACAGAAATCATTAATAATATTGTGATTTTGATTGTATGCAAACGTTGCTATGCATAGTCGCTATTTTTTTCCAAATTCTTAAGGATCTGGCATTAATTCTAATGAAATTCATCGACATTAAATTTTCGACCATTTCAGAAAAGGAAAGTGACAAGATTAATACAGAAAGTGCACTAGAGATGGATATATGCCTCGAATCATTTGCTCTTCAAATTGCTAATGGAATGGTAAAATTTTAAATTAATAATACAATTACTCAAATGGTGCAAGTTCTATATATTATAAGACCATCAAGCCATTTTTTTTAAAAAAACCCTGCATGTATTAGAATTCCATGGCCGCGTATTCTGTTAGGGCGTTGCGCTTAGTTTTGAGAAAGAGTTTGATTCAGGTGGATGTAGTACAAAAAAGGCACAAACAGCAAAATTCAATGATGCAACATAAAAACGTGATTCTATATACTGTATAAACCACTTTTCATGAAAATTTCCTTTGCATAATAGCCTAAGAGCTGTTCATATATGAGCCCGCGGTTACCGGGATTTACAAAACGCGTAAAACGGACTTTGAGGTATTAATGAATAAATCATCCTAACAATATAGCATGTGGCTGTTTTGTTTCAAAAAGACTTATTTCAATACCTCAAAGTCCATTTTACGTCGTTTCGTTAAATCTCGGTAACCGGGCTTAGGTATATTTGGAAACGAATATTATAACATCGTGATTTGTTGTCTTATTGCATAATAAAGACATATGTGGCCGGACGTGGAATTGTGCATCGTGATCTTGCCGCAAGAAATATTCTCATTGGCAGAGATCATAAACTAAAGATATCCGATTTTGGTTTGTCAAAAGAAGGTGTATATGTAAAATCAACTAGTGGAAAGATTCCTTTGCGATGGTTGTCGATTGAAGCCATCCGCGAAAGGCTTTATTCTAGCGCCAGTGATGTGTAAGTCGTATTCCTCGTTCTATATATTGACATCAAGCTATAATAATTTACGGTATAGTGATATAATAATAAGAAAGTAAAATATTAATTAATTATACATATTTTTACGTTTTCGTGCATCCTTTAGTTGGTCGTATGGAATTGTACTCTGGGAAATTTGCACATTAGGTACGTTTAATACGAGATAATAAGTATAAATTAGTATATACGGCTATATCTTCGCTAAACCAGGTGCGAACAAAGAAGAACATTGACGGATGCGGTATGTGTAGTCAATATAGCTTTACATTTAGTGCCATGACAATATATGTTATTTTGCGTAGGCGATTTTCCATACCCGTCACTGTCAGATAGAGAATTACTAAAGTACTTGGTGGGTGGGGAGAGAATGGAAAAACCAAGTAACTGCACAGATGAAATGTAAGTGCGAAATAATGTATAATTATATAATACATTTTCGCTCAGCGTCACTTGTATTCTTTACTGCAGAAATTTAAAAATCACAAAGGAAAATTTTGTCAGAGCGAATTGTATTTATCTCTTTGCGAATAATTTAGCATAACGATCGTTTTGCTTCATTTTTCATTATTTCATACCATCGTCCTGTCCCTTTTACACAAGGTACTCCATAATGTTAGAATGTTGGCAGGCAGATCCTGAAGATAGACCAACATTTTCTTATTTACGTGACACACTTTGGAAGATGAATAAAGGCGAGACTCCTTACGTTAATGTTGATCCAATCGCTGCGGACCAAGGAGATAACATTGAAAGTAAAAAGGCGATTGTGACATGATAAGTTTTATATTTATGTATACAGAGTTTTATATAATTATACAAAGTGACCTGATAAGTTTTATATATACAGATATGTGCACATATGAAATTTATACTGAAATGTTTCATAGAAACTATGAAAGACTATAATTATATAGCTATGCTGCATACAGCCAGGGCATAGCAATGACATAGGAGGGGTCGGGATAGCAAAGAACTGCCAAAGAGTGCTACTAAGATATCCTATGTCATTTTCAAGAAAATTTCTTCAGATTGTCGAAATAGCTAGGCGGTTTATATACATGGCATGATGATGATCCCCAGTGGCGTAGCCAGCCTGACAATTTTTTCCCGCTATGTAAATTATAATTATTCATCCATCGTAATTATCGCTACTCTGGTTTTAATAAATGAAAGTAATCACCACACAAAGATTAGCTTCAGTAAAAGTAATCACCACACAAAGATTAAAGTGGAAGCCAAGTCCGTATGTAAACAAATGGTTTGTTTACATTTTGAACTTCACTATTTTTTAAAATACGATGTGCTGTCTGAATATCTAACACTATTTAGGTTCGCTGCGCTTGTAAATTAATATGAGCTAGAGTTTATGTTAAGAAAAAATAAGAAACATGCGAAATTTGGGGAATTTTCTCATCAGAGGGCCCACACTTGTTATGAGCAGAACCTATGCGCAGAACGGACTTAACTTCCACTTTAATGGGTCGTGAAAGTTAATCTTTGTGTGGTGATTCATTTTATTTATTAAAACCAGAGTAGCGATAATTACGATGGATTATACAGTATAAATGTTTACCATACTCATTTTTATGCATGCATATGATGCAGTATAATTTGCTTGTTCGCAAAAATGATATTTATTAACAATATTTACAATTTACAAATATGAATAACATTATTTAAATGCGCATCTCAAGGACCATGACCTTCGACATGTCCACTTTCTCTAGCAACACAAAGTTGCATTAAATCCCCACTGGCTGAAATTCGTGAACACGGCATTCAAATTTTAACAATGAGTGATTTCAATAGTTTTCGTTTTTTTTGGGACACCCTGTATATTGAAAGGAGTACATGACCTATCACATGATCCTATCTTGGTAGTGGGGATCCCAACAATATTAGCTGTTTTTTCGTTTCATGAAAACTTATTCAAATAGACCTTTTCAGCTTGCATGCAAATTAACCCATTCCCAATCAGATGGTCTGATATGGTTACGTTTTATTCGGGCTATTCCATGATCGCAACACCTGAAATGGGTTAATTTGCAAGCAAGCTGAAATGGTCTATACCTGAAGATCATCTCACGGTGTCATAGTCGTAATTTGCATGTAATTTGTTAGAATTGGGTTTCATATGTTGGATTTTGCATAACAACGAATTACATCTACGCAACATGTGATTCACGATGAATTACGACGAATTAGCTATAAAGGGTGTCCCAAGGTACCCTCTATTGAAATCATTCTTTTGTTGCTGAAAGTAATTTTTGTTTGGGAAACACTGTGGTGCGTTTATATGAGAGTATGGACGGGATGTTTGCCGGGATGGAACGTTCTTCATAAAGTGTTTTGTTATTTTGAATAAATTAATACATCACCGACTGTCGGTGAAATAGAGAACCACGCTTTACAAAGGGTATTGTTCTAGACCTAGTAGAACAATACCTCTTGACATGCATGTGCTTTAATATGTGTGTATTTGTAAAATTTATGCATGGAATTGATCACAACTTTAACAAGGCATTCGCTGTTGAATAAAAGTTTTTCATTATTTTGCAATGAATGCCCGAGGTGTTATAACGAAGCCAGGTCGGAAAACATCAAAACTTGCTGACGAGAATACAACAAATTACAAATGAATGTACACCAAGTTACTCCCATGGCCATGTCTTACAATTATAAATCAAAAGGTCAGAGCGAGAGAGAGTTATATCGCGCGGCTCTAGTACAAGGGGATATGAAAACAATTTAATATACTTTAATCGCAGATTGAATAAATTCGATTACTGCAGCGTTTGAAAGCAAACTTGAAAGCCTTTTGCTGTAGCCGGTCAAAATTGTTGATGACCCCGAAGATACAGCCTGCGAAGGAATACAAATCTGATTACAACGTCGTGGCTTGCGGCTCCGATAATGAGATATGTCTCAAGCAAGAAAACGTGTGGCATTGAGCTGACTAAAACAATCACACAGTCGTTTTTGAGGTAGGCACGAAGTCAACCGATAATTAGGGTCCTTTTTTACTTTCATTGTAAGGGGTTGTTCACACGAGCCCGAGATTTTGAGGTTTGAAATAAGCCAAACAAACTTTTCAAACCAAACAAGCACATGTTACTGTTATAATGACTTTGTTATGAATGTTGGTTATAATGACTACACAGCTACCAGGATCACGTTATTTATGTAATGATTCAATACCCAATGAGTCATTTTACGTCTTGTTTGATCTCGGCTCAGTCGGATCATCTGAACGACGTCCAGTAGGGGGATTGGGGGCACACATACAATACAATTCATTGCATGGGATCGTTCATTTATGTCAGTTGAAATTATGAAGCCGGGCCTTCTGATTAAAAAAAGTTTATTGGATAGATTATACAAAAAGTACAAATGACGATATACAAAATAAAAAAAGTATATGCGACAGCTATGTGACAGCTATATGTTAATTAGTTCGACGATTACTAAAGAAAATAGTGTCCCGAAAAATACTTGCGAAGCTTTAAAGAGTTTTAACAAATTCACAATGAAGTTATAAAACTAGTTATCCGAAATCAATGACTGCCCTATCGGTCGTAATCATTGAATTAATTCTTGACCTCATCACTTTATAGTTTGCGTCATAAGTGCAGTTAGCCTTTTAAAAATACATTCCTAAATTCCTTGCTGTTGGAAGGGTGGAAGAAAGCAGTCATGGTATGTGAAGTGGAAATAAAATAGTAAAAACTCCATCTTTTTAATTTAAGTTTGAGAAACAGCACGAAACAAACTACGATTCCTGCGCGTGGAATACGGCAGGCAGCTCATTGATTTCAGTCTAAATGTTGCAAAAATAAAATGATTTTATGACAAAACGCTGTAAATTTGAGCTTAAAGCCCTAAGGCTGGGTTCAACTCAGAACAATTATCGTGAGGAGAAATTTGGCAGGACTTGTTAATTAACGTAAACACAAAAACAAACCTGCCTGCCTGCCCAATTCAGTCTGGAAGTATAATTATCCTGAGTGGAAATCAGCTTTCAAGGGTGTAGGGTCTCCTAGGTTCTTACATCGAGAATAGCATGCCCATACCAACATTCCAGTTATGATAATAATCACTTCGTCAAAAGCAGCACTTGGTGGATGATTATACAATTCTCTTCGTAGACTCGTTCAAAATAGGTTGCATATCAAGTTTTGTTACTAGATATTATCTTTCTGCGGTAGTTTTTCACTAGGATCGACGCATTCTAATGTTGGCGTACATTATAACTTTTTGGCCTGTCAATTGTATCTTAACCATTATTCCAAATTATAATCACGCGTCCGAGCTTTGACTTCAAATCCGTGACAAATAATCGTTTTTCACGCAATTTTTGAGCCAAAGGAAAAACGACTGTGACTGATGTGGAGAAATTACCAAATGTGAAAACTTTTAAGAAAATCCATTTACTGCTATGGACAAAATGATGTCAGCGTCGGTAATTTTGTTAATTTTGTACATGGTCAGGCTTGATCATATCATGTCGATGGTGGTTGAATCTTGAGTTCTTTGCTAACAAAATATAATAGTATTCCTATAATCTGTCAAAAATTAACATTCGCATGTCTAGTTTTATTTCCCGCTCTATACATAGCTACATCGCTATTTGAATTCATTCTACGCTTATTAACGTGCATGAATATGTTTTTGCTCTTCACTTACGTTTTCATATCACAGAATGCATTCGTTCAACTTGATTTTCCTTTTGTTGAATGACATAAATTTAGCGCCGGGGGTATATGGAATTTCTCCAATTGTTTTGTTTAATTTCAATTTTCCGACTGGCGTTTGTATAATGTTAGAACGAAGAATGCTTTCAGTAGGTGAGGAGTTTCCATTTGGTGATACCATGCATGTGGAGTTGTAGATCAACGACGTATGTTCACTATCAACTATTCAATAATTCTCTATTGGTCATTCGTTAGTCAGCTTAATTTTTGCAAAGCTATAGTGATACAGATGTGGATTGTTCCTTTTGGGACCCAAGTTGAATCTCTCTTTTCCCCATATTTCTGCGTAACGTTGTTCTTGCTTTTACGACATAGTCGGAGAATGTTGGCTATAAAGTCAAGTTCTACTTTTCCCGATTAAATTAAAGTTAGGGCTAAGTGCCCTAATTACGAATGCTATTAATAACGTACAAGCATGCAGTATTAGATTTAAAGGGATATGGCGATAAAAATTATTTCTGTTTTGTTGAAAAAAAATTACAATTTTTGTAGAGCCTCTTTACAAATTTTGTTTATCTTCCTTACTTCGCAAGATATTGGGGATCAAAAACATCGGCAATCGAGATATATCCGCCATCTTGTTTTATAATGAGATCTAATAACGTGACGTCAAAAGCAGGGTTGACGCTTAAAAATAACAATTACATGTTCACGGTTTAGTTTACAACTCTTACAATTCAAACGTTATAATTTGAGGTACGTGCGATTGTAATACCATGAAACTATCACTTTGCCGGATCGTTAATTTGAAGTTACAAAACGAATTCTCATCCAGCTTGTGACGTAACGCATATCAGAGCAAGAATATGCATATCCAAAATGGCGGATGGAAGATTATTTCATTCGAAAATATCTCGAGAACCAAATCAAGTTAACCAAAATCCGTAAACGAATTTTCTAAACAATCATGACGTTCTTTTAAAATAGACAAAGATAATTTTTTTTGCCGAATCCCTTTAAAAGTTTATTCTTTGTCACTTTTCTTCATTTCATTATCAACAGAGTTCGTGTTTATCAACAAATTTGCTTTACGATAGGAAGCATTTTAAATCGTCTATTTTCTATCTTAAGGTCTATTTACACAGCCCAATTTTGTCGAATCCAGTTCACTTTTTATGCAAAGAATGTAGTCTATTATTAAAAAAGCAGGACTACACTGGATTTAGTTGATCTCCTGCACCACTTACATTCTATCAGTATGCCAACATACGATAAAACATCCATCTGAAGTAAATTGGACCCGACAAGTAATTAAATTATATTTGAAAATAAATTCGTGGTGTGAACAGACCTTTAGATAATGTGAAACATATGTGATCTATTTAATCCTTTGAACATCATTGATTTTTGTCAAGAAAGTTTGTTTGTTATTAATCAAAGCGTATGTATCATCTTTTAAAGTTTCAAGTTTCATATTTTAAAGAAATGAAGGCTTTGAAAAAAAAACGCTACAATTGCCACTAAAGAGGTTCAAGGATGGCACAAAAGTTTAATTTAATTTTGCAAAAAGACAGAAAATCGTCAAACTGCCGGTTCCCCCAAATTCCAAAACAACATCGTAACTCAAAGTGATTTTGATACTAATAAACTACCGCCATGCATTGCGATCTTGGGGAAGGTAAAAAGTTAAAGGTGACGTTTACTGGAATATAGCATGCGTTGATATCAAAGTGCCTTAATTTTTTTATTAAAAATCGGATATGTATATGTATAGATGTAAAATCTTAAAAGTTCCCAT
The DNA here is from genome assembly GCF_004324835.1 of Dendronephthya gigantea. Classification (NCBI taxonomy): domain Eukaryota; kingdom Metazoa; phylum Cnidaria; class Anthozoa; order Malacalcyonacea; family Nephtheidae; genus Dendronephthya; species Dendronephthya gigantea. The sequence continues at coordinate 1,377,211 of NW_021163057.1, read as the reverse complement.
GCACCTGCAAGAACTTTGCCCTACCCTACCCCAACATTAAACCCCAATCCTAACTCCGAACTTTTTCAGCTTCACTGGTAGGCATGAAGCTCGTACGTACCCTGTCATACCTAATAGCGAGTTTGAGCAAGGTAACGAAGTTCAAGATTTGACTTTAATATATCTTACCTTGAAAACTTCGTTCGGACAAAAACGAACCACAGAAAATTTTCGTCCGAAACCAGGAGAACAGGACGAAGACGTTAAGCCTTCACCGCTGACCTTAAGTGGAGTATGCGCAAAATGATGCGCAGACTTTAAAAAAATGTGACGTTTTTCTTCGTCTTCATACTTCGTTGCCTCGCTCAAGCTCCATAATATGCATGCACGGGCATCAAAGAACTCATAACCTATACCAACCTTTGTTGTGTATGATGTACTTGCATGTGATTGATTCACTGCAAGCTAAAATTCACGCACGCTTCTTGCTTGTCCAGCCCAACATCCAAGTTTGGGAAGACTTCTACTCAAAAATAACAACAATGAAAAACATTCCAGAATAAGTAGAGTGCGTCATTTGTTAGTACATAGTGTACGTTCATGTGAATCCAAACTCTGATATGGCAATTTTTCTGAATATAACTAAGCTGAAATGCATGCGTGTTCTGAACATCCTTCTAGACTTTCTACAAGTTTTCTTCCTTCCATCTTTCTCTAGGTAAAGTTGGGCACGGGTACTATTTCTATATTGTACTGTATTGTACTGTTTCTATACAGGTACTGTTTCATTGTTTCTGTATTTTCCTTTAGCAAATGGAAACTTTATTTTCAATTGATTATTACGAAATACAAACTTGATAAACCTCGCTTTACAGGTAGCTTATCAATGACTACAAGAATTGACTCTATATTATTATGTATATACTGAATAAAATGTACTATATGTCATTATTTTCCGGTTATAAAAAGATTATAGTGTCATAAGTGTTGGGTTGTCCCACTCCTTGTTTCGTTTACAAAATATATAATACGATGATCTTATGCACATATTTACAATTTTTTTTTATATATATTTGCTATGCTGGGCGTCAAATTTTAGGCTTCTGAGCATTTCATCGAAGCATTTAGCTGATCTACTAAAAACGCCTAGTGCACTCAAGGATAAGTTGAAAAAGCAACTTCATATAATATTATGGTTGATGAATAATGAATTCGAAGGTTATGCGAAACAGCAATTTGAATTATATAAGGAAATCACTATTGGAATTTTTTTATTTTTTGTATATTGGTATTACATTGTTACTGTATTATTAAAACTTGGATATAGTTTATCTTGGATATGGTTTAGCTTAGTCCAGACGTCAGCTAGGAAGTCGGAACTTGCATCTTTCGAGATTGAACTTTTACTTTTTCCATTTCATCCTTTCGAAATCTTACGTCTTCTCCGTAAATGGTAAATGGAGCCCATGTCGAAACAGATTGGTAGATTTTCTCGGTAAGTTTCTCCGTTGATGTTCTGGAAGCCTCACCTACCGTTGTTTTTTTATAATTTTGGAAAAAGTTCATTGTTTTTCTCAAAGCTTCACATACCAACGTTTCCTTGAAAATTTCGTCATAGAACATTCTCATAAATTCTTGAGAAGCCATATCATTAATAGGCCATAGTGTAGCCAAAACCGAACGAGCCCCGGCTGCCAGAAACGTTCGAGTTATACCAATCACACCTTCAGAAGAAACTTTACCTTGTCCACTGTAACAACAGCATAAAACTACCAAGCGAGCTTTCAAAGGGATATTCATAATATCTTGCTGCGTAAGAAGAAACGACTCTTCGGTGCGATCTGATTGGTCCAGCAAAGGGTTGGTTGGTTGAAAGTAGTATTTCACCCCGATTTTCTTCGCCATGGGCAGCAATATGGACGATACTAGCCCCACCTAAAAGTTTCATTACTTCCTTTTTCGTCGCGCTTCTTCCAGACAATGGCTTTGTCTCGAAACGCTTAGAAAGGTACTGAACTTCTTTGTCTGCTCCGCTTAGATCTTGAAAAAAATACTCTTTTCCATGTAGAGAAACTCTTCCAACGGTTGGATTGCCAACAAACAAGGCATAACCGAGATCTGGATGATCAGATCGTTCAATACTTGACCTAAGAGTGTGTAACGAAGGAGTGATTTGAATGCTGTAAGAACGCGACAATGGACAGTTCTTTTCATCAACTAGTGAACAGAAAGGAACAAAAAATAGTTCTTTGTCAGGCACAATGATTAGCTTGTTTCCATTTATGATATCCATGGCTGGCTCAACCAAGAGCTGGTACAATCGTCTCAAAGTTTCAGTGTCGTCAAAAGCAGGATCAGAATGGTCAACATTTTTTCCAGGCGCGCGTGCCTCGCTTGTTTCCAAAGAAGTGGCTATTGCTCTACTAGATTTTTCGGCGTCTGAATCGTAGTTAAAAAACGAAAAACCTCGTTTAAGAGTAACACCTCGCCGTTTTAAAAATGGAATTATCAGTTCTGAAAAAGTTTCTAACCGCAAATCGGATATTATAACCCTACAACTTACATTATTACTTAAAACCCAAGTGTAGAGAAATTGATTTGCGTCGAACGCGAAGAATAAAATTGAAGTGTTGTTACTTTCTACTTGGCAAAAGTTAAATAGTTGTTCCGTTTCCAGTCGTTCCTCACTACAATCAATTCTTTCCCATATTCTATTTGCATGAAGGAACTTGACTACGGGTTTGTGCTTTTCAATCCAACAATGAAGCTCTTTGGCTTTTCCTATGTCGACGACTAGTAATGCGGATTCAGTGCGCCAAAGGGCAATAAAAGAACTCATCAAACGTAAATGTAATTTGAAATATTCTATAGCGAAAAGTAGCTTGTTGTCATCAGGAACGGAATTTAAAAACATTTCATCAAAAAAGCGTATTGACTTGATCATGTGTAAAGTTGCCTTTTCATGCTGTCTCAACCCTTGGTAGGCAAGGCCCAAATGAGCATTTTTATTCATTTTACCTAAGTCAGTGCCAAGGGAAGTGTTAATTTCTAATCCTTTTTCCAAAAAGGCAATGGCTAATTCAAAATACCCTTGATCAAGTAAGGTCAAGCCAAAATTACCAAACGTACTCGCTATCCAGTTTTTATTACCAAGTTCCATAGAATAATCTAAGCTAATTTGGAAAAGTTAATGGCTTTTCGTATTCTCTTAATCCTGGTAAGCGCCGCAAATTGCATAATAAATGCTGTTACTGACTGATTCCTGATTTTTGTGTTAATTTTCAAAGCTTTTTCAAAAAATTCAATCGCTTTTTTATGTTTTTTTATATTCAGGTAGACGAGGCCCAAATGTCCATTTGCATTTGCTCTTCCCAAATGATCAGTAATTTCATAATTTTCCAGGGCAGTTAGAAAACAGTAGCGCTCTTTCATAGTCTGCTAAAAACTGATAGACAATGCCCAAGTTTTGATGAGCGTTTGCTATTCCTAATCGATCGTCTACCGCTTTGTAATTTTCTAACGATTTCTTGTGATGCTCGATAGCATTGTCGTATTTTCCTAAATCATTGTAAACATTGGCCAAATTGGTGTTCCCGACAGCCATATTTTCCTGATCCCTAATCTCTTCGTGGTATTTTAAACCTTTTTTATGGCATTCAATAGCCTCTTCAAACTTTCCTACACGTCGATATGCAACGCCTAAATTATAATTAATTGCAGCAGCTATTTCCGAATCATCCGGATGATTCTTTTTTTTTAAACTTTCGAAAGCTTTTTGGCTGCATTTAATGACTTCTTGGTACTCTTCCCTAAACACATATATATTCATTAATTTGGAATATATCCTTGCTTGTGCTGAATGGTCATTAATTGCCCGGTGAGCCTCCAAACTTAAATATAAATAGCTAATGGCATTTTTGTACTCTTTCAAACATATATACGCGTCCCCTATCTTGTCACTCTCCTGCGCAATAAGATATGAATCCTTAACTTTTTTGCTATATTTCAAAGACTTTTCATAACAACTAACAGAATTTCTATATTCTTTCAACTGAAAATAAGCATCACCCAAAACTGAATTAACCTGTGCTATCGCTGAAGTTTTATCTTCTGGAAGAATTAAAAGGCAATTTGTATAATACTCAATTGCCTTCTCGTAGATTCCGAAGACTTTAAGGAAGAAATCGCCTCTTGTCTTATAGGCTAATGCTACCTCTTTTAAATCATGATTTTCAGAAAAGTTTCTTATTTCGTCATCCATTGCCTTTACTAAGTTTTCCGCCGTATCATGTTCACTAAAACGAAAACGCATGATAAATTAGTTTCTGCGTAAAACGATCTCTAAATTTCAACCATATACTTCCTACTTCAGGCCAAATTCACTATTTAAAAATTAGTCGCCAAAGGCCCAGATAATATAGGCTTGTAATCACCGATCCTGAGGATCGACTAATTGTTCCACAGGGTGTCCCAATAAACCCGAAAACTATTGAAATCACCCATAGCAATGTAATTGTTAGAGTTTGAATGCCTAAGCACTCTGTTGGGACCCACAAGTGTGTAAATGTTTGCCATAAGCATTTTTATGCATGCATATGATGCAGTAAAATTTGCTCGTACGCGAAAATGATATTTATTAACAATATTTAAATGTGCATCTCAATCAACATGACCTTCGACATGTCCTCTTTCTCTAGCAACACAAAGCATTTAGCATTTCACTGAGTTGCATTAAATCCCCACGGGCGAAAACTCGTGCACACGGCATTCAAATTCTAACATTGAGTGGTTTCAATAGTTTTCGTTTTTTTTTTTCATTTCAACATTGAGGGTGAATCGAGGGACGCAGTATAGCTGTGATGCAAGGCCAAACATATAATAACATCACACATAATTAGTTAAAATCTGGTAGCAAAACATTACCTGGTGACCGAGTTGGGATCGCCAGCTTTAATTTGTATATTCAACGAAGTCGGGGTTGAATTTTTTGAATTTTTTGAACCCATTTCTACAAAAAATTGATTGTATTTATCTACATACACACAAATAGCAAAAGCTAAGATATATATCTAGATATATATTTAGACAAGACGCCTGCTCAAGGCGTTACTCCGCCTGCAGGTGAGCAAACACTACAGGTGACAAAAGGTTACAAAATGAGGTGCTTTTTGTACTGTTGCCTGTCAAACTGTTGTCTGTCATACTTTTGGGATTTTTTGTTATACATTTTGTATTCATTAATATGAAATCATTCATAAATGCATCTTTATTCATTGAAGTAACTTTATTTAATGATGTAACTTCATTCAGTTGCTTAACTTTGTTTACTGATGTAACTTCATTAATTAATATAACTTTATTCATTGTAACTTCATTGTTGGCATTCAAAGGTAAGTTGGCATTTAAAGTTAAGTTGGCATTCAAATGTGACTTGGTATTCAAATGTGACTTGGTATTCTAATGTGACTTGGTATTCAAATGTGCATTCATGGAATTCACACTCAGGGAAATTAATTTTATTGCAACTTCCTGCGAATGAGCACCAAAGCCTGTGAATTAGAACAAAAATAAAGTTTTATAAGTTTGGCAAATCAATCCTGATGTATGATGTACTGATGTACATAATTCATCCGTGTAACCCAGGGCTTCTCGGTCAAAATGTTTTGGGTTACCTGTAGAAATGCCAACTTCTGTCGCCCAAAACTACGACGAAAAGGAAAAAAGACCATGGCATTTTAAGACTCCGCTGCGCATACGCAGGCGGAGTAATAATATACATCCTTCCCCATGCAGAAGACGAGTTTGGGTCACGTATACCTGTGTAGGAGTTTCATGCAAAATACCTCGGATATCTAATCAGAAGTCGTCTGAAGTTAATCATTTTTTAACTTGGCCTTAACTTGGCTTAATCAGCGTAATGGGCGCCCTAACCGCGTAATGAAAAACAGCGTATATGAATAGCGTAAAACTCGCGCATGTAGACACTTGCATTTTAGCTTAACTTAGTAAAAATGTCATGTTTGGCTTCGAAATATTGTAAAGTACCGAAAATATAGCCTTGCGAAGTTGGCAAGAGGGTACACACTTCCGTCAAAAGTATAAATCACTGATACAAAAATTACTATTTGCATGGCTATATTTTGGGTACTACCTAACAGTTTGCAGCCAAACTTGGCAATTACACTAATTTCAGTATGCTATTTTTAGCTGTGGGGATTGATTTCCTTCTTTGTTACATAGATCATAAGTTGCTCCATTGAAATGCTAATTGCTGCGAGCGAAGCGAGCAGCCCTATATTCTTGACGGGCATCTCGATTTCAGCGATTTTTGTTTGTCAGGATGATTTTTTGAGCACACGTACCATAGACACATAGAACGGCGGTTTCATCCTATGCAAATGCGTGATACTTCATATTCGCACTTACGTAACTTATGTGCGATCTCAACTCGGGGAGAATTCTCTTCTTCAGCATAACCGCGATAAAATATTGCATACGTTCATCATAATATAAACAAGTTTAAGTTTTTTGACACGCAATATTGCCATTACTATTCTGAAGACTACCCAAGGAAAAGGTACTACGTGTATTTACTCGCAGCAGTTTCACTTACAATTTGTAATTCTAGTATGTTAGTATTTCAATTGGCGATTTTGATGCCATTACGCTCTTTTTCATTAAGTGGTTGCGGTAGCTTTTATGCGTTACATTACGCCAAAATAAATTACTCAGTACAGCACTAATTTGAGTTGAAAGTCCGATATTAACGATTTTATTGGTTATGAATTCCCACATAATATTTAATAAGCAATTTTTGAATGAGGTTGAACATGATATGAAAAATTATCAAGCCGAAGTTTGTCATTATCAACTGAAGCCGAAGAACGAACATGTATTCCTCAAAGTTGCCGAACCAATATGAAGGAGAAATGTAGACCTCGGATAACAGAATTAAATGTGTGGTCAACAATGGTCGGATGACTAGTTAGAAGCTTATGCCAAGGAGATTGATTGCATTTACCTCTCATTTCATGTTGCTTTCATTTTAGTTAAAAAACGATCATTAGATAATCTTTTAAAATAAAGTAATCTTGCATTCACAAAATCCACTATGTCAGCACTAAAATTACAAAGCTAGCCTTTTTAGAGACACCTTGTGGTGAAACTAATTAAGTTATTTAAGCTGCTCAGCTTGACGTCATATAATTCCAGTAATCAAACTGTGCACTACGTTTTTAGTATTTATAATATTTACATAAAAGATATGTGCATGTATGTCAAAGTTTCAGACGATGACTCTTGGTCGTATCGTCGAGAAGCATTTTTTTCATTTTTAAGCACCGTAGTTCAAAACAAAGGTTTATAGAAGATTAATAGGGCATAATAGGTTTAAGAGATTAAAAGCAAAAAAATAGCTTTAAAATGATTCAAATGCAGATGACACTAGCGTAAAACATAGATCGAGTACAACATATTGGATTTTGTTCCACGCGCTATGAGTGAATAAAAGTTCAAAAAAGTTCACCGCACAATAGAACCTCCTGCTTAAGCACGCCGCCGCTTATGACATTTGGCTAAGCAGAAAGCTCTAGTGTGCGCCAGGCTTTATAGAGGTAAGCCATGTAGCATTAGCTATTTATTGCGTGGGAGGTATAAAATTTAGATTTCTATTCCTTGCAACCGAAAGTCCTTTATGAAATCAACTATTCTAACCTATACCAATATATTTACACTAAATTCTTACAAATCGCAAGATTTATTCTTAACTTTTCAACTCTAATTGCAAAGAGAAAGATAAACTATACAACGTGAAATTGACGTAATAATTAACAGACCGAATATGCGGTCAGATCGGTTTTGTTGTTACGCGCATCTTCGGAAGGCTGTTTTTATAGATAAACCTATGCAAACGAGATAAATGGTATTTACTTTTCAATTCATGTTCGTTTAATCGTTTTCATTTGCGTTTAAAAATGTCTATTTATAAATAATCTAATGAATCAAAGCAGCACCGCATTCATGCACAGATTTCACCGTCTAACTTCTATGACAAATTTGCTATTGCATGATGCATATATAATTAAAAATGTTCATAATTAACGCTTTTACCGAAAATACGCTTCTTATACTGTATATTAGCTAATTCAAATATATACGTCATACACAAACGTCAATTTTGTTTAAAATAAAACAATAGCAAAAATTATATTAATGCAAACACTTCTTTTTAAATACTTTTCCTTTTAATGCATTACAATTCGCCATGTTAATTACGCTGATCTTGAAAACTTTGAAATTTAAAGAGAGTTTGAACATCACATCAATGACGCACAATATATGTCGACAAACCCTACATAGGGATTAATTCAAATGAAAGCGGAAAGATATCGCTTTTCCTCGATGTTTCTACAGACATAAACTGTCATCGCAAATGATGAATTGAATAACAAAGAAGCTTCTACGATTAAAATGCCAAGATATTTTTGTGTGCCAATCATTGCCTTCAACAAAGAAAATTTCCTTTAAAGATCGAACATAAGCTATAGGTATATCTAATGGTTGGAAAAACTTACAGATCATGCAATGCAACTGTGTTGACAAGTCTTATAAAAACAACGCTGAACGGCTGAATAGTTCTTTAAAAGCACTCAGTTCTTTGAACATACAGTGTTCATCACAATACATCTACGCTGTTCAAAATACCACACTGACAAAAAATTGAAAGGTAGCTTTTTCGAGACACTCCGTGGTGAAACTAATTGCGTCAGGTGCACGCATGCATGAAATATCGCCTTCACTCAAAGGAATTTTGTTTCACGAAAAAAATATAAAGTTTAAAGGCATGCAGCTAGCCAATATCACTATCAATCGATGCAAAATATATCAAACTTCATTAAATTGTGATTCGGACTGATTTAAATTCAATGCATATGCAACCACACCTTTAACGAATTATTGTTAAAAAAGAGAATTTTCTTGTCAAAAGCATAGATATCTATTTTATGACTGGGACAATCGAAACATCAGTCAAGCCTCGGATTAGTGAGGGATGCGGAGTAAGCCAAAATAAATTACTGCAGCTCTAACTTCAAATCATACTGTGTACACAAAATGTACACTTTGAATGCCGAAAGAGTGCAACTAAATTAGTTACACACTTCCGTCTAAAGTATACAAAATCTGCTAATACGCATGGCTATATTATATATATATATATATATATATATATATATATATATATATATATATATATATATATATATATATATTTTATATATATCAAGCTGAACTTAGCATAGTGCCTTAAAAGCACTCAGTTTCTTAAACAATTAACAAGTTTCTTAATAATTATAACATACTGAATATGTGTTCAGACCGGTTTTGTTGTTATACGTGCATGCATCTTCGGAATGCGGTTTTTATAGATAAACCTATCATTTTATGCAAACGAGATGAATGGTATTTACTTTTCAATTCATGTTCGTCTAATCGTTTTCATTTGCGTTTAAAAATGTCTATTTTATAAATAATCTAATGAATCAAAGCGGCACCGCATTTATGCACAGATTTCACCGTTTGGCTTCTATGACAAATTTGCTATTGCATGATGCAATTATAACTAAAAATTTTCATAATCATAGCGACTCAACGCCTTTACGGAAAATACGCTTCTTATATTAGCTAATTCATATATACGTCATACACGAACGTTAATTTTGTTCAAAATAAAACAATAGCAAAAATTATATTTATACAAACACTTCGTTTTAAATACTTTTGCTTTTAATGCTTGTCTGTTCTTTTACAATTCGCCATGTTAATTACGCTGATCTTGGAAACTTTGAAATTTAAAGAGAGTTTGAACATCACATCAATGACGCACAATATATGTCGACAAACCCTACATAGGGATTAATTCAAATGAAAGCGGAAAGATATCGCTTTTCCTCGATGTTTCTACAGACATAAACTGTCATCGCAAATGATGAATTGAATAACAAAGAAGCTTCTACGATTAAAATGCCAAGATATTTTTGTGTGCCAATCATTGCCTTCAACAAAGAAAATTTCCTTTAAAGATCGAACATAAGCTATAGGTATATCTAATGGTTGGAAAAACTTACAGATCATGCAATGCAACTGTGTTGACAAGTCTTATAAAAACCACGCTGAACGGCTGAATAGTTCTTTAAAAGCACTCAGTTCTTTGAACATACAGTGTTCATCACAATACATCTACGCTGTTCAAAATACCACACTGACAAAAAATTGAAAGGTAGCTTTTTCGAGACACTCCGTGGTGAAACTAATTGCGTCAGGTGCACGCATGCATGAAATATCGCCTTCACTCAAAGGAATTTTGTTTCACGAAAAAAATATAAAGTTTAAAGGCATGCAGCTAGCCAATATCACTATCAATCGATGCAAAATATATCAAACTTCATTAAATTGTGATTCGGACTGATTTAAATTCAATGCATATGCAACCACACCTTTAACGAATTATTGTTAAAAAAAGAGAATTTTCTTGTCAAAAGCATAGATATCTATTTTATGACTGGGACAATCGAAACATCAGTCAAGCCTCGGATTAGTGAGGGATGCGGAGTAAGCCAAAATAAATTACTGCAGCTCTAACTTCAAATCATACTGTGTACACAAAATGTACACTTTGAATGCCGAAAGAGTGCAACTAAATTAGTTACACACTTCCGTCTAAAGTATACAAAATCTGCTAATACGCATGGCTATATTATATATATATATATATATATATATATATATCAAGCTGAACTTAGCATAGTGCCTTAAAAGCACTCAGTTTCTTAAACAATTAACAAGTTTCTTAATAATTATAACATACTGAATATGTGTTCAGACCGGTTTTGTTGTTATACGTGCATGCATCTTCGGAATGCGGTTTTTATAGATAAACCTATCATTTTATGCAAACGAGATGAATGGTATTTACTTTTCAATTCATGTTCGTCTAATCGTTTTCATTTGCGTTTAAAAATGTCTATTTTATAAATAATCTAATGAATCAAAGCGGCACCGCATTTATGCACAGATTTCACCGTTTGGCTTCTATGACAAATTTGCTATTGCATGATGCAATTATAACTAAAAATTTTCATAATCATAGCGACTCAACGCCTTTACGGAAAATACGCTTCTTATATTAGCTAATTCATATATACGTCATACACGAACGTTAATTTTGTTCAAAATAAAACAATAGCAAAAATTATATTTATACAAACACTTCGTTTTATTTACTTTTGCTTTTAATGCTTGTCTGTTCTTTTACAATTCGCCATGTTAATTACGCTGATCTTGGAAACTTTGAAATTTAAAGAGTGTTGAACATCACATCAATGACGTACAATATATGCCGACAAACACTATAGGAAAGATATCGCTTTTCCTTGTTGCCTTAATTAATTCTACAGACATAAACTGTCATAGCAACCGATGAATTGAATAACAAAGAAGCTTCTACGATTAGAATGCCACGATATTTTTGTGTTCCAATCATTGTCTTCAACAAGAAAATTTCCTTGTAAAGAACATAAGCTATAGGTATCTAATTTACTTACAGATCGATGTAACTGTGTTGATACGTCTCATCAAAACCAAGCTGAACTTAGCATAGTGCCTTAAAAGCACTCAGTGTCTTGTAATATAGGAAACATGATACACGTAATATGCACAATAAACAATGCACAATGGGTTATTGAAAAGGGATATCATGCATGTAGCGATATAGCACAGTATGATTAAGCAGAAAACAGTTAGTTGATACAGGAGCACGGGAAGAGCACATCTCAAGCACCGAAGCACGAATAAAGAGTTATAAATATATGTGCGAGTTCTGTGAGTATTTGTAAAGAGCTGTCTCCCCGAACGACCCGACGATCCCGGACGTTATAGAAGAGCCTAAACGAAGCCACACAAAAAGGGTCGTTTTACGGTCTTAAACAATTAACAAGTTTCTTAATAATTATAACAGACTGAATATGCGGTCAGACCGGTTATGTTGTTATACGTGCATCTTCGGAATGCGGTTTTTATAGATAAACCTATATGCAAACAAGATGAATGGTATTTACTTTTCAATTCATGTTCGTTTAATCGTTTTCATGCACTTGCGCCTTTAAAAATGTCTATTTATAAATAACCTAATGAATCAAAGCAGCACCGCATTCATGCACAGATTTCACAGTCTAGCTTCTATGACAAATTTGCTATTGCATGATGCAATTATAACTAAACTTTGAAATTTAAAGAGTGTTGAACATCGCATCAATGACATACAATATATCTGTATGTCGACAAACCCTACATAGGGATCAGATGAAAACGGAACGATATCGCTTCTCCTGGTTGCTTTCTACAGACATGAACTGTCATCGCAACCGATGAATTAAATAACAAAGAAGCTTCTACGATTAAAATGCCAAGATATTTTTGTGTGCCAATCATTGCCTTCAACAAAGAAAATTTCCTTTAAAGATCGAACATAAGCTATAGGTATCTAATGGTTGGAAAAACTTACAGATCAATGCAACTGTGTTGACAAGTCTTATAAAAACCACGCTGAACGGCTGAATAGTTCTTTAAAAGCACTCAGTTCTTTGAACATACAGTGTTCATCATAATACATCTACGCTGTTCAAAATACCACAATGACAAAAAATTGAAAGGTAGCTTTTTCGAGACACCCTGTGGTGAAACTAATTGCGTCAGGTGCACGCATGCATGAAATATCGCTTTCACTCAAAGGATATTCTGTTTCACGAAAAAATAATAAAGTTTAAAGGCAGCTAGTAATAATAAGATCTTTATTTAAACTGATAAACCGGTCAGTCAATCATACATTGACTGGTATCAATCGGTGACCAGTATTTACAAATATATATATGTATAAAATTTACAAAAACAGCATTGAAATAAAATGAAATAAGGTCAGTTTATAAGCTGCAAACGTGTGTGGTAGCGTCCATATCTAAAAAGTATTCAAATAATTTACGTTTAAACTGCACAATTGTCTTTTGATCCCGTATGTCCTTTGGCAGTGAATTCCAATCTCTAGCAGCTGAGAATTTAAATGATGTTTGACCGCATTTTGTTTTAACTTGAGGTAAATCTACTAAAGTTGAGTCCCTAAGAGATCGACAATGTCGTTCTGATCGCTTTACTAAATAGCCTATTAACTGCTTAGGGCAGTTTACATTGTTAATAATCTTATATACATATTGTAACCTAATAAAACGACGTCTACTATAAAGTGTTAATAAAACTAATTTAGCTCGCATCTCCTGTGTGCATGTCTTACGACTTTTCTGCAATATTATACGCATAGCCTGATTTTGTAGGCGTTCTAAACGTTCAGCATTCCCCTTTCCACATTCACCCCATACCACGCATCCGTAGTCTAGTAGAGGTAACACAGTTTGCTTATAAATTCTAAGCAAAATATTACAGCTAAGGAAAGATGAAATTCTATTAAGCAGTTTCAATTTTGGATACACCCTAGATAGTATATAGGTTACATGTTTATTCCATGTGAGACAATTATCCACATAAACTCCTAGATCTTTGAAGTATTCTACCTGTTTCATTGGATTTCCATCAAGGATAACTTCCAATTCTCTCGTGTTCCTTACAGTATACCTAGATCCAATGAGCATTACCTCACACTTCTTTTGATTGCTGATTAAACCGTTTTGTTTCCACCATGTCGCAATGTTAGCAAGGTCTTGGTTTACCTGTTGTTCCGCCACATCAATATCTTTTGCACTCGCATGGATCTTAGTGTCGTCAGCGTATAACGCTGTCTCGCTGTCTTCACAGACATCACTAATGTCGTTTATATGAATGTTAAACAAAGTGGGTCCAAGGACCGAACCTTGCGGGACTCCGTGCGTGATTAAACGGCTTTCGGATTCTACACCACCACATGAGACGAATTGAGTTCTCCCTTGTAAATAACTTTTAAACCATTCAAGTTCGTTGTTATTTACTCCTTGTTTCGAAAGTTTACTGATCAAAATATTATGATCTATGATATCGAACGCTTTTTTTAAGTCTAAAAAAGCACATACAACTTTCTTTCCCTGATCTATAGAAAATTTCCAGGAGTCAACAGTAATAATAAGTGCGACCGTGGTGGACGAGTGCTTAGCATATGCATATTGATGGTCATTAATAAGGCCCGTTTCTAATGCAAATTCCTGAAGATCGGCATTAGCAAACGATTCTTGCACCTTTGATATGCAAGGAAGCACAGATATTGGTCTTTGATTATTACGTTCAAATTTGGGACCACCTTTGTACAAAGGTGTCACTCTTGCCATTTTCCACAACGACGGATAATGACCGTGCCTATAGCTAGGATGCATTAAATATGTTGGCTACAACATTACTAATATAAGGCGCAGCATTTTTCAAGATTTTAGGTGAAATGTTATCTGCGCCAGTAGCCTTTGATGTATCTGTTGTTCGTAAAGCATTGAAGACATCGTCTTCACTTAGGGCACGAAAATTAAAACAGTTACTGGAAGCAGCACGCACGTTTTCCTGTTGCAGGTCTACTAGGTTTCCTTCTGATTGCCGGTCGGTTAGTAGCGTGGAAGCAATTGTTGTAAAATATTCATTTAGTGAGTTCGCAATATCACGCTTATCGCTCAATTCTTTACCATTTACCACTAATCTACCAATTTCAGCGCTGCTTTTTCGGGAGGGCAAAACTAGACGTAATATGTCCCAAAATACTTTAGGTTTACAGCGGTTTTCTTCAAGTTTATTTCTAAAGCAACTTTTCCTGGCTTTTCTGTTCATTTTAGTGACATTGTTACGAAGACGTCTGTATTCACTCCAATCTTGAGGCAGGCCAGATTTTTTAGCCTTTTTGTGCACTTGATCGCGAGTTCTCATAAGTGTAGGAACAGTATTATCAAGCCATGGATGAGTCTTTTTTCGCATACGTTTTCGCTTGAGAGGGAAATGTAGATCAATCAAAGATTTTATCAACGATTCCCACACGGTGCACATATCATCTACATCATGAAACGAATCAACCAGGCTCCATGGAGCTTGCTTCAAATCAGCTATAAAGTCATTTACTTTATTATCATTCCAAGGGCGCGTTGTTATAATGCGATGTTTATTTGCACAAGTCACTGGACATTGCATAACACCATAAATAGGATAATGATCGCTTAGTGCTATATTGATTACTCCTGCCTCATTAAACAGACTGGGAGTTGAGGTGATTAACACATCAATTAAAGTACTTGTAGTGGGCGTTACGCGAGATGGTTGTTTTATCAATTGTTCAAGTTCATTTACCATAGTAAATTCTAGCAGTCTCTCTGTTTGTCTTAAGGTTGAATTAAGACAATCACAATTAAGATCACCAACAATTATAACTTCAAACTTATTTCTAGTCGCGTATCTCATCACATCATCAAGATAGTCAAAAAAACTCCAGAGATTCATCAGGAGCTCGGTATGCACATCCAATTAAATATTTACTGTTTTTTAGTTGTGCTTGAATCCACGTAACTTCAAAATCCTCCTCCAAATCCTCTCTTCTGGTGTGTTTCATACGACTGGATATATACAGTGCAACACCCCCCCCCTACGTTTGTTTCTCCGATCCAAACGCTGCACGGAAAAACCCGGTATTTCGATTTCGGTATCTGATATAGAACTATCTAGCCATGTTTCTGTAATACCAATAAATATTGGGTATATGTCTTGAAACGTTAGCCTCAGTTCATCAATATGAGCCATAAGACTCCTACAATTAAAATGCGCCAGCCAGTGATCGTGCTTAGACCAACGATAAATATTTTCCGATGTTTCACCATGTCCATGTGATGCTTGGATTTCCCTAAGGTCGGTAGATGTTTGACATTGTTTTCTGGGTCCAGGATTGACTAAATTTACTCCACTTCTCTTTAACATTACTATCGCTGGATTGAACGAAGATGATGATCGCACAATATAGTTAATCCTTCGTTTTAAAAAACGTTTCCTGATGTAAATATCGTTCTCCCAAAAGGTTATTGAACTAACATAAATATGCCCATTTGTAATACTCATTTCTGCACTAACTGAGAGATTTTTATCCCATTTTCCCGTCCAACTTGACTCTGAAACGTTTATATTTAACGAAGTGTCCAAAATATAGCGGTACGAAAGAAACCAAAGGAGCAATGTTAATTTGGTTACAGAGCTCATAATAGAGCTACCAGCCGCCATGATTGTCAGTTATGATTCCACCATAAACCTATTTGTGGAGACCCTATAATGTATCATGGAACTACTTTCTTTTATTAACATTAAGAGCAACGTTTTTTTTTCTTCACAGCTGCTATTCCATTTAAAGAGTAATTGTATTTTAGTTAATGTAACTATATTTTAGTTAATGTAACTATATTTAATTCTGGCTCATGATTCATTGTTTGCGTGAAGAATTGATGAAAACTATAAGCAGTGCCTCATTTGTGCCAGACATGCAGCTTTAAGTATAAGTTCGTTTAGAAATTAAACATAGAGACAGAGCTCTAGGCGGTTAATCTTCTATAGCAGGTCTAGTAAAGCTTACCTGTTTCTTACCATAGTGAAGAAAAGAAGAGTACTTTAACACACATGGATGCAGAGTATCATATAGAAGAACACGAATTACAAAAAACAAGTATCATTTACATTAGAAAGAGACAACAATTTATTGTTGATCATGCGGACAGTATATCCTCTTTAAGACTTTAAGGTTTTCTTGTTTTGACACACTTCATGTAATTCGTCTCATGAAGGCGTCGCTGCGCCGTTCGACGTGATATTTTGGGTAGATGGGCGCTCTTTGGGCGACTGCGAGGTAAGCTGTGCTTTGACATATCTGAGAGATCACGTTGTCTCACAGCTTTTTTGACCAAAACAACTTTCGTGGTCGTCCAAATTGCAGGTATTTTCCCTCCACTTTCCCTTTTTCAAACGTGAACACAGCTTCTTTCACCACACTTTTTTAAAGTTTTCCACAAAGGTTTTGTGCAGAATGTGTCCAAAGGACTCAAACTATTCATATAAACTAAAGATTTCCTTAACGAATAACGATAAGTGAGCATGTGCTTGAACCTTTTCGATGCACCCTTCATGTATGTATATATATTAGTTTATAAATGTTTGCATGGTTCCACTGCATGCAGTAGCTATTTTAGTTTATCAATAATGAAAATAAAGTTAATGAGGAACCTTCCATATCAAGGCGTGTCTTCGGTTTTGGCAAAAAACGTCAGGCAGACAACGCAGAAATTGGTGTGTAAGACGTTTCAACAATTCAACCCGAAAATCTAATCGCTGGTTCGCAATTGTGCATTTCTGTACCGCTACCAAACAGAAAGCTTTACAATATCTTATTATATCTTATATCTTATCTTATTACAATATGCAATCTTTTGACAACTCATCATGCACATCTGACCGCTTCAAATCTTTTGTGCAAGACATATTTTCTTGAGTATTTATAAATATTTTTTCTCACCAAGTTTGAAGTCTAGAGAATATTGTCAGTATCGAGAATTGCGTCTATATACCAATTTCGCGCTAGTCTGTCAGACATGCGTCAAACCGGCGCTCCAATGCATTAGTAGATCCAATATGGCACCGCACGCAAACATCATTTGACCTGCTCAATCCAACCAATTAGACTCCTTTTCCATTTGGCGCGAAGAAACAATGGAACTTATTGGAACTTATAAACCTGCCTATATTGCCTCAGTACAGTTAATCAGGCTAGAGATCTCATAACATGCATAAGACTAACGTTATTCAACTTAACATAACTTCGTGCTCTGATGGGTGACATCGCTCATAGTAAAAACAGTTTATAACAATTATCTGTGATATGATTGTCATAATAATAATGATCATATTGTGATAATTGATAACCGTCTAAAATCGTTTCAACTGTTTGATGACATTGATGTTTAGGTGTATCTCTCATTTTGCTAGATTTACTTTAGTATATATTTAATCGTCTTATTAAACATGTTTGAAATGAATGAAATTACAGATTTGGTGCTAAAAGTTATTATAAAAGGAGAACCTCGAAATTAAGAATAGTAGAATACTATGGTTTAATTGAGATTAATTGAGATAGCCCGAACAACAGGATATAGTGGATTGAAAGGAAAGCGCCCATTTTGGCCGCTGAAAGGAAAGCGCCCATTTGTTAAAATTCGCGGGTACGACTTGTGATTCATGATGAATTATGACGAATTAGCGCCCTATATTGAAATCATTCTTTTTCTGACAGTCAGGTGCGTTTATACTGAAGGGCAGTTCATATGAGAGCCTCAGAGCCGGGACGGGATGCTTGCCGCGCTTTTGCCGGGATGGGACGTTTTATTTTCATGGAGTGCATGCATGTTTTGTTATTTTGAAAATTTTTCTTTCACTGCTTGGCCACAAACAATACATCCCAGGCTATCGGTGACATATGAGAGCCAGGCATAACGAAGGGCTTGTTTTAGGCCCAGTAGAACAACAGCTCTTGACATATGCTTGAATATGTATGTGCGTAGTTGCAAAATTTATGGAAATTACCCCGGCACAACTTGGGACTGGGAGAGTTCTATTATCCGGCTCTAATGCAACTTATACAAGGGGATACAAAAAACAATGTAATATATACTTTAATCGCAGATTGTTTCGATTTGATTAAAACTTAAAAGCCTCTTGCTGTAGCCGGTCAAAATTGTTGATGTTCTTGAAGAAAGCGCCTGCGAAGGAATACAAATCTGATTGCAACATGACTTGCGGCTCCGATGATGAAATATATCTCAAGCCAGAAAACGTGTAGCATTCAGCTGGCTAACAAGAAAAACACATCAGAAACTGACCATGCAGTAACGATAAAGACACCTAAAATTGATGTTCTGCTTTTGGTAGTCATACTTTTGAGGTAGGCATGCACGAAGTTAACCGATTATATTTCTTAGCGTGTACATGCGTATGAAAAACGCGAAAGTGGAAAGCGGAAGCCCTAAGGATAAGCATCGTTCAGGAGGTTTATAAAGGTTGTTTAATGACAATCATATGGGTTTTTGTTACATTTCTTTTTTACCCACTTATTCAGGTAACAATCTTTGCTCGGATGTTCAAAATCTGTGATAGTTTCGTGCCATCTTGGTGGCTCGTTGTACCGACTGTTTAGCTTTGAACAGAGGGTGCTCCAAGCGAATGAGCCCAAAAAGCGATAGTCGTAATCAATCTTGTAAGTTTCGCGCCACTTGTGCAGCTCTCTATAAGCTGTTTCGTTTTTATCAAGCATTTTCAAATATTCGGCCAACTCTCGTGGCGATTTGAAGTCATCTACATGGATGATTGAGTTCGAAGGTACACGAACGTGCTCAATATAGTCCTCTTTATAAGCACCCATGACAACTGGGACAGCATCGTTTCCAAATCCTTGCATCCACATTTTAAAACTAACGTAGTCGCGGCAGTTCGAGTTTTCAAATGCTAGAAAAAACTTATAATCTTTAATTTTATCACAGGCCTTTTTAGTGTAGTGACCAGAGCATTTTAAGTTTTCATTACCGCATTTGCCAAAAACGTCGACCTCCATGTATTTTCGTAGCTCCTCTACATACTGGCCTCTTCCATTTTTCACAAAGTGACAGTTACTAATTAACGCGGCCGCAAGTTTGGTTTTATTTCGCACAATGCCGTCTATATCTGTTTCTTTTTTCTCAATTTCGCTTTTATTCACCTTCCAACCATGCAACATTGGGACATCTGCATCCGTACGATACGTCATTGTCCAGTTGAACGCAAACTTACGCCTAAAATCGCTCATCTTGTAATTAACGGCATCTATAATGGCATGGAACGGCGATTCTATGTTGAAGTACACCCATCGTTGCCAAGGTGATCGTGTTTGTGGCAGAAATTGGAGGTCTTTGCCCAATCTCCTAACGTCAACAACGACAACATCACTGGATCCCAGAAGTGACCTATTTCTAGTTACGAGACAGTTGTCGAAAAATGCGTTAACCGGTTGACCGTTTAATTCGCTGAAGAAAGC
Source organism: Dendronephthya gigantea (assembly GCF_004324835.1). Classification (NCBI taxonomy): domain Eukaryota; kingdom Metazoa; phylum Cnidaria; class Anthozoa; order Malacalcyonacea; family Nephtheidae; genus Dendronephthya; species Dendronephthya gigantea. The sequence goes on along the minus strand of NW_021163057.1, from coordinate 1,357,134 downwards.
GGGGCACCAATCAAGAATTATAAAATTTCTCCTCGATCGATTTGGGGCGAGACGTTTTTCTGAGCTGTCCTTGGAGCGGAAATATTTTTTAAAACTATAATTCCCATGTGGATTAAAGCGGGCATTAAGGCAGCACAATGTGATAACAAATAGAGCAAAAAGCCCAATCTTGCAGGCTAACGATTTCTGCCGAACAAACTTCTTCGGCTGCCGAACAAACATCTTTGGGTTTTTTTTTCTATAATGGAATAATAAAACTTTTTTAACTTTTATTTATTACGGAAATATTTATATATATACAGGGTGAGTAAAAAAAAACTGACACCTTTGAAATTCAAATTAGCTGCGAACTTATGGCTGGAATATGACATTCCCATGTACAATTAACAAAAACGATTTGATAAAACTGTTCTTTTGTATTTACAGAGCTTAGAATGCATTTTAACTCCCAAAGGGAACAAACTTTATGTTTTAGGTTAATTAATATGTTATGCTTCGTATACCTATGAAATATTTTAGGCAACTTCTGTCACATTACAGCCGCTATGCAACTAATTTGAATTTCAAAGGTGTCAGTTTTTTTTTACTCACCCTGTACATCACTCAATTATCAAATAATCAAGAAAGTCGCTACTATTAGTACAGAAACAAAACCTGGGTGACACGAAATACCAACTCGTTATTTTATGTAACAATGGGCAGCGATTTTACGAGAATGCACTCAACCGCAGTAACCACAACGTCAAATTGCATTACACAGCCAACACCCCCAGACGCAAAACTCCAAACCGGATCCTCAAGGAGTTCGCTTGTATCCTCGCTGAACCTATTACCACCATTTTTAATAAATCACTTTCTTCCAGTGTTGTTCCAAGAATTTGGAAAGAAGCTAATGTTGTTCCAATTCCAAAGACTAATCAACCTAAGAACGAAAGCGAAACTAGACCTATATCCCTAACCAGTTACCCCAGGGCTATCTAAAGTGTTAAAAGACTTTGTTGTTGGATGGATGCTAGACGATTTACGAGGAAAGATCGATACAAGCCAATTTGGATGTCTAAAGGGACTATCGACCACCTTCTGCCTCTTAGATGTGCTTCATACTTGGTTATTCCACCTCGACTCTCAGAATAAACATATCCGTATTTGCTTTTTAGACTTTTCAAAAGCCTTCGACCGAATTGGTTATAACATCCTAATTAACAAATTGATAGATTTGGATGGATAATATATAAACTTCCTGACGGATCGAAGGCAACGAGTGAAAATTAGTGGTTCAATCTCCGACAGGCTCCCCGTGTCATCTGGGGTCCCTCAAGGGACTAAACTGGGCCCAATCTTATTCCTTGTCATGATAAATGATTTGAAGACAAATACGCCCGATACAAGAATGTGGAAGTTCGTCGATGATAGCACGTTTTCAGAACATCTTACCGGAAATACTGAATCAAAATCCTAATTATCTCTTAATGCTTTCGAATTATGGTGTTCTAACAATCGGATGACTTTAAACTCAAAAAAATGTAAGGAACTTCGAATTTGTTACCTTAAAAGATCCGTTGAGCTCCAACCCTTAATAATAGCAGGCCACCTATTGAAAATAGTCGAATCCCACAAGGTATTAGGCCTCATTATCCAAAACAAATTGAAATGCGACGCACATATTCGATATTATTGCGAAAGCATCAAAACGCCTGCATATAATTAGAATACTACGACGCAGTGGCATCTTACAAGCTGACTTTGTTAAAATATATATTGCCCTGATTCGGTCAATTCTGGAATACAGTTGCGAAGTTTGGAATAACTCACTAACCAAATATCAATCAGATGAATTGGAAAGGGTTCAAAAAAGAACGCGTTACGCATTATATTTCCTCGCCATTCTTATGACCAAGTATTGGAAATGGCGGGTTGTGAAAGATTAGATATTAGACGTGACGCAATCTGCATAAACACATTGCAGAAAATCATGAAAAATTCACCCTTAAAAGAACACGTGCCGAATACTAGAGAGATTTCCCACAATCATAACATTCGAAATTTAAATCATCTTTCATTATTCAAATGTAGGACAGAACGTTTTAAAAATAGCTTCTTCCCAAGTACAGTATATAGCGAAGTTTAATAAACAAAACTTTTAGGATATTCATAAATGTAAACATTATTATATATATTGTAAATACCTAAATTTTATAATGTAAATAGTACTTGTAAACACTTCATAATTCAATTTTAATTGCGAAGAAGTGTAATTTTAATAATATAATATAAATAATAAAATATAAAAATTCTGGAAGTAAAATTTGAGGTCTGTGGGCGGCAGAGTAGTCAAAATGTATTATCGTTAAGTAATCTACAAGAATATAATAATAGTTTAAAATTTATTTGATTTTGGAAAATGAAAAATCGCGCCGCGTTGTCGCATCGCGTCCGTTCTGGGTGGGCCTTTATACTTTGTATATAAGCACAAACAGAAAAAGAAAAAGACCCAGCCAAATCACACAGTATCCCTATCTACGCCCCATCATAACAAAATCCATAATCCGTAAAAAATAACAAGGCAAATCCATAATCCGATACCACACAGCTGCTAAATCCGTAATCCGTAATATTTTCAGGATCCGAAAATCCGGCAAAGTATCGCGGTTAATCCGAAATCCGAGCAAGTTCCCTACGCGCTGGTGGCAAGTTTAACAATTTTTTTAGCAGGTCATTTTGAGAGGAAGTTTAAACCAGGGGACTTAGACTGTTTCAGAACAATCTTTTAACATGTAGTTTACACAGTTTATAGTATACAATTCCATATTCGAAATATACATGAAAAGTCTGTAAAGAAATTAAAGCACTAATGGGCTAAATTTTTTTTGCAGCCTAAAAACTGTTTACCAAATCTCAGCAACTTTTTGAACACGCGTAACGTGAATGATTAGTATGTAGGGCCATTCTTATATGAGCGAAATAAGCCGTGGCTTAATTGAATAAGTCGCCGAACTGTGCATAGAGCCTAACAAACGCCCCATTTGTTCGAACTTCGAAGCGCCGGCTTAAATTAGCCGAGGCTTCCCAGCTCGTCCAAAATAAGTCGCGAAGTTCTCGTATAACGGTTTCGTGGCTAAATCTTATACATTAAACATTGCCATTGTTGTCCAGCATCAACCTTCGTGCTGCCCCTTCCAATTTGCAATGCAAATACTGTCTTGGCGGCAGGAATTTGCGACAGCGAATATGAGTCGTTTATACGAGTTTTTGCGACCAATTTCGTAATTATAACAATATACCGTATAAACGGACTTTGGCCGCGCGGCGGCTTGCTCGTTTAAATGGCCTAATGTATATAATGTTTGCATTCTTTTGACACACCGTGCTGTATTTGCACTTTCATGCAGTAGAAAGTTTATTTCCAAATGTTTATATATAATTAGTTTCTGCTTACCATACAGCTGTGACCCTTTTGTGCTTGCGTTTTCTTTCGCTGCTCTTGCTATGTCGATTGTTTTGTTTTCTTCTGTTGTTGAGTTCGTTGCCGTGGCTGATTAGGAACGCTTAGGAATTTTTTTTCATTCACCTGTATGGTCTTTCGGCCCTATTTAGGTTATACGTATATGACCCATTTTAGTCGCGTCGAATACAACTCAAAAGTGTTAAGCCTTCAGGGCCTCTTTACATTATCATTATTATCATTATTAAGTCATTAAAAAAATAGTTACATCAGACGTGTAACTTTACAAAACTGATTAAGCTTTAAATTATTTTTCAACTATTTACAATATTAGACATCTTGCTACGACTACAAAAGTTAAAATTTATGACTAAAAGTTCAGAATCATTGATTTACTAGCTAAAATAGTCAAAAAGACATCTATTTAGAGCCGTCCGTTTAAACCGTTCTGTCCTCATATTTCGCAATATAAATTCATGTTCTCGCTCTCGTAATATTCGTTGCTTCTTGGCTGGAAGTAATCCATATAAGGTATGACCCAGGTTGTTCCTTATCTTATGGAATAGGCATTTGTCTCTTTCTTCAATTACACATTATATCTTGATAATTTTTGTGGTGTATCCAAATTTGTAGGCCCTTTTAAAGAATCTATCAATTCTGTCAACATGTTTCATCCCAAGAACAGAGCCCCATACTTCAATTACAAATAGAAAAAAAGACATAATCAGGGAATCAAATAATTTTGCAATTTCCTCCAAGGGGTATCCATAATATCGACATATTCTTAAGATGTACACGCGGCTACTAGCTTTGGCTAACAAATCCACAACGTGCATATTCCAACAGCATGGATCATCTTGACATAAAACACCGAGCAATTTCAGCCACGTTTTTCGCTACAGACCTGCAATCGGGGGTGGAGGTGGTTTTGTTGTTTTGCCACTCACAATCATTTCCCACGTTTTTGAAAGATTTAGGGACATCCTGTTTACTCTTGACCAGTCTTCAATACTTTCGACTTCAGCAGCTGCTGAGTCACAATTTGATTTGACTGGGGCACTAACCGTTAGGTCATCTGCGAATAGTGAACATGCACAATTCAACGAGAACGAACGAGTAGCCTCATTAACCGAGCGACTCAGTTGTCTGCACTTGTTTAAACTCGCGTGGCTACTGAGACCTTAAATATGAATTTTCGACAAGCACTTAGACGAATGTGATAATTTTATTCCGTTCCAAGCTGATTAGCATAAACAATTCACCAACAAGGAAGAAATAAAACCTCAAACCCAGACGATTTTAAGCAATGCACTCTTGAGAGTTGTGTATAGCCCTTTGCTTGTTATGTAATAATGCTTTTAAAATATTCTGCAAACAGCTTGACTTTGCTACGGACAATAACTCCTCGTCAAGTTGTAAGGTTAGGAAACAAAGAAAGGAGGTTAGGAAACAAAGAAAGGAGCATAATTTTAAGGCCGCAAGGGCTACCAATTTGTTGAAACTCTCAATTTAACAAGGTGGATGATTGCAACAAAGGGTTTATCTCATCGTTAAATTAATATTACGTAGTTTTCTTCCGATATTCCAATACTTGCTCTAATCGCAGGTAAGTATACAGAAAATAAAACATTGAATAAAACTGTCAACAAGTCATCAAGTGCATTTCTGTATATTTCGAATCAAGATTGATTCATCTTCAGCAGAATGGTTTACGTCACAGAGGAGATATGGATCAATCTCTCCACTGTGTTACGTTTACAAGATTTGCGTATAACTATAAAGCGCGTACAATTCACAACACGCGTGAGCGTAGCACGCATAAACAATTAAAACGAATTTTAACGTACAACGAATTCAAATGTTAACCGCTTTTCTTCTGCATGTTCAGCAATATTTGCCATTAGTCAAATAACTGCAGTTCTCTACCAGCCTTTAGCCCATTATTTAATATTGATTTGCGTCTTTTGATGTGCAGTGCTTCTTTATAAAGTAACAAGTTCCAGTTGTTTGAGTGGTGGATGATTTTAGTATTGGTCAGAACAAGTTCTGTCAGTTCATTGTTAGATTTAGAGTTTAAATCAGTGGCGATATAACAGGAGTGTAGGAATTACTTTAATTTTTCGGAATAACTTTAATTCTATATGTGCTAAAACTATCAGCTGATAAAGGATTATTAATTTTACTTCAAGCTATCCTGAATTGCTAGCTTGCGATGCTTGTGCTTGTAATTGCGCAAAACTACGAATTCGTACAAAACGTAGGAGCACTGTTTTTACTAACGGATGTGACTCGCCGAATACTTGAACCATGATTTTGAGAGATTTTTCATAGCATCCGCACGCAGCTTGCAAATCAGCTAGACCTTCGTAAGCTTGACCGAGATTGTACAAGTTGATCGCGACTTCCCGATTACAAGATTCTGCATCGCCAAATTTCTGCAGGGCATCCTTGATGTACGCTACGGCACTTTCGTATTCACCCATCTGATAGTAAACGTTGCCGATATTACCAAGGGTAACAGCGATACTTTGATGGGTTGCATTTGGACCATATAATGCGTATTTCATGCGCAGCGATTCTGAGAAATAATCGATCGCTTGCTGTAATCTACCAAGTTGAATGCAAAGATTCCCAAGGTTGGTTAAAGTCTTTGCAGTTTCTAAATGCGCTCTATCCTTGCCGTAAAGTTGTTTTTTCATAGCTAGAGCTTCTTCTAGGTACGACAATGCCTTCTCGGATTGCTTTAGATTTCGGTACACTGTTCCTAAATTGTGAAGTGTTGCAGCAAGATCAACAGATACACTGTTCTTATTCATTCTTTTCATAATTTCCAACGCCTTTTCCAGCATCTCAGCGGCTTTTCCAAATTCTTCTGTGGCGATGTACTCGCTTCCTAAGTTACACAGGTTTGCGCTCATAGGATAATCGGGAACTTTTCCAACTCCAAATTTCTCTTCGTCAAGACGAATGACTTCTTTATAAAACTTGATCGCTTCCAGTGGACGTCCTAAACGACTATAGCCTCCAGCAACCTCGTTGTATGCCTCAGCGACATCCACGTTGATCTCCTTGCGCATCACTAGACCACGTTGAAAGTATGATAGTGCGTTTTCGCTATCACCAAGACTTACGCAGCAATGTCCTGTATCAATAAAGGACTTTGCTAATGGGGCTTGTTTCAGGCCAGATTTACCTTCGTATAATGACCTAGAGAAGCAATGGTAGAAATTGAAGTGCATTGAAGATATGGTAAAAACTTTAATTGCACATTGGAAGTTGCTAGAACTAATGCTAATCTCCTCTAGATTTTCTTCCCCATTGATGAAAGAGGTTGTCTATGCATGATAAGTGATTGTGGAGATTTAGCACGAGGACGTTAACGTCTAAGAGGACGTAAAAATGGCGAATAACTGGCGTGATGCGTCTACATATGGACACACCACGCCATCATTCGCCATTTTACGTCCTCTTTGACGTCCACGTCCTTGTGCAAAATCTCCCTATTATCGAATGTGCATTAAAATACACTAAAGCTCCAGTTTAGCGCCACCAAATTCCGGTTCCATGAAGGCCCTCATTGCCAAAATAAATGTAAATGTCGTACTTTCATTATTACCTCCTCATTTCCAATCCTCTACGACAAAATTCATACGCCTCTTTATACTGCCCCAGGTTTCGGTGAACATTTCCCAAGTTGTTCAAGCAGCTTGCAAAATCTTCGTGAGGTTTGCCATCAACGCAAATTTTTATCCAAAGTTTGTGGGCTTCTTCCAAGTAATCCGCAGCCTTGTCAAAATGACCCAACTCTGTGTGAACGAAGCCAAGATTGTTCAAAAGAGCGCAAAGATCCCTGTGCGCGAAGTTATCTTTGTTGATTAATCGTTGAATTTGCAGAGCTTCGTCGTATGCTTCCAATGCACCCATGTAATTCTTTTTATCGAGCAACGCTGATCCAAGACCACTAAGCGTAGTTGCTATGTGTGGGTGCGAGATTTGTTTCCCGTAGAGCAATTTCTGCATTCCCAGCGCTTCTGTGAAATATTTAATAGCTTGGTCATGATCAGAAAGACCTGAGTAACAACATCCGAGGTTATAGAGAAGGCTGGCAATTTCTGGATGCACTTCATTTCTACCATACAACCGCTGACAAATAGATAACGATTGTTCGTAAAGAGCCGTTGCGTGCTTGTAATCATCCGAGTCATGATGCGCGCTTGCCAGGTTGGTAAGAGACGCTGCCAAATATGGATGGATCACACCGGTCCCGAACAGCGTCGTTATTATTTCGAATAGTTCGTTATATGTATCCAGGGCTTTATCGATGTCACCGTGTTCAGCATACGCTGACAGCAAATTGTTCAGAATAACACAATAGCGTGATGGTACCCGTGTTTTATCTATCTCTTGGAAAACCTTCAGAGCTTTCTCGTAAAAATAGATAGCTTGCTCGAGATCTTTCATTCTCTGATAAGCGCGGGCAATGCCACTGAAAGAGATTTCAATACCAGGTGAGTTCTCTCCAAAAACTGCTGTCTTTATGGATAAATCTTGTTGGTAGCATGACAAGGATTTCTCGTATTCTCCAAGTGAGTCATAGGCATTTCCCCGGTCACTATACGACTTGGCAAACTCCATGTTGGCCGTGAAGCCCTTGTACTTCACTTCCAGGATTTGAGCTGCCTTATCCAGGTATTCCACAGCTTTTGCAACTTCACCCAACTCTAAACAGACGTTTCCAAGAACGGAAAGTGTTTCAAAGAGGCCTGGAGTTTCCACGATGTCTTCCTTTCCCAGATCATCCTCTAATTGGGACACAATACCCTCCAGACACGATTGTGCTTCCTCGAACTCCATAAGGCGAATATGAATAGTTGCCTTCGTTTCGGGGCTATATATAATTTGCAAGATACGTGAAGTTAATAGATTGCCAGCCACGTGAAAAAATTATTGGAGTGAATGACTCTAATGACAAAAGACACTATTAACTAAATAAGACACTATGTAACAAAATGGAAAGAAACAATAAAACTTCGCGTGAGTTGAAATAAAAAAAAATCAAGAGCTATTCCTTGAATCTATTTGGTGGTCTAAGTTGGCAAAGTAAGTTGTCTAATTTATTCCCTTACCCATCGGGTCTTTCGCTTAGTGGAGCAAGACTAAATGGAAGTATTGTTGTATTGGGTTTAAGAAAATCGAAAGAAACAATAAAATTTTGCGAAAGTGAAAATTAATAAGTCAAGAGCTGTTCCTTGAATCTATTTGACAGGCTAAATTTTCCCGCCAAAATTTTCATGTTTAATTAATGATCGTGACAGTTAATTTGTGAATTGTGAAAGACTGCATGTACATCGAACTACTTAAATAACTTCATGATAATATATTACTAAATAAACTAAAATGACTTCATGATAATATATTCATATAGATGAAAAAATAAATCATGAGTCCCACATTTTCGTAATTGGCAGTTTGGTGCCAAAGAGTAATACCACACTTACCTGGAATCATAAAGATTGTGGCCAGAAAATATGTTCCTTTCATTAGGCGATTTCTTGAGCAAGAACTCTTCAATAGCTTTTTGAAGAGGCAAAACGGTCATAAAGAAGCGAAAGATGACATCTGGATTATGAATATGAATAGCTTTCTCAACTCTGTTTCGATGGCCAGGGGCTGCCTTTTCCGCGACCGATTTTGCCGTGTCCAAATCAACCATGCCCGAGGGTAATCCTGTTATTCGTTCCCTCTGTTCATCTTTCTCAAGGTAAGATCGAAGACGTAATTCTGATGCGACTGCTGATACAAAACCTAAATGATGAGCTTCTGATTCTGTGATTAGCTGCTTTCTCTGCATTTCATCCACAACATCCCAAGTATTGTGTGCGTCTAGATTGTAATAAAAGGTCAGGCTGTTCAGAACCAGACTAGGAAACCTATAGAGCTCCTTCTTAACATTAAACACTTTGCCGGCTTCATGCCAGTCTACATGGACGCTAAATTTCTGGAACGTATCGCTCAAGGACTCGAAACCTCTTTTAGAGCCATTTGTCCACATATCGTGATCTGATGGTGCTTGTAACATTTCTTTAACTTCACTGTCGTACATTTCCTTGAGTTCTTCGTCGCCCATGATCAACATCGGGGTAGCCAAGACGTCGGCCAAGTGATAGCCTTCCTTGATAGCTACCTGATTGCATTGTACTGCGGCCATCTCTTTGGGCGTTTTAATCAGCTCAAGTGCTTCCTTTGTTTGCGTTTTCTTTCGACCAAAAGGACACTTACTAGCCCAGGGCAAATCTCCATCGAACGAAAATCCTTTCGGACCGTCATCAAAAAACCACACGCGCTTTGGATCGCCAGAGTAGAAATCGTTCAACGAGGTGATACACATAGAAGGTAAAATCGTCTCGCCCAAGTTGATAACTTTCAGATGAAAATAGCGCGTAATGTTGCGGAAATACACCAGATTGGACTCAATTTTTGCATAATCTCCCGGTAGAATTGCGAACTCCAAATCAGAATAAGGAGTCATTTCGTTTCGAGCCAAAGACCCAAGTCCAATCACAGCGAATCGACAGGGTGCGTCGCCCAAAACTGATATGCATTCTTCAATCAACATTTTAATAAAGTTCACCATTCTGTCTGATATCTTTCGGAAAAGAGTTGATATTAACTTTGTTCGTTTTTCTTCTAGTTCCGTGCGTTTTTCTGGGTTTAGCGGCATTAACCCTGGGTCGCACTCAATGTCAACTTGACGAATTATTTCTTTGCACTCATCACGGATATTCTCTAGCAAAATTTTGTGTTTTATGTCATTGTCATAATTAGGAAAGTCTATTGGTGAGTAATCATCGAGAACAGAACACAAAAAATGTCTCTCTGATTCCTTAATACATGAAATTAAGTGGGTCCGAAGTTTCGTCTCAGTATTCTGGAGCCTTGATAGCGCAGAGTTGTATAACGCTGTTGCTTTTGCGAAACTTTCTCCGCATTTGTTCATTTTACCATACTCTAAGTAGATGTTGCCAAGGTTCTCAAAGCACATTCTCATTTCCTTCTCGTTTTCGCCCTGATATACCAACTTAAGTGCTGCTGCATAGTGTAACTCGGCCGTTGCCAGATCACCTTTGGAAAGGGCGATGCTTCCTTTAGAGAGTTGCTCATCGAAGGCAGAACTGTAAAAAGAGTAAATAATAAACAGATAAATGAAAATAAAATAGGATTATAGCCTGTTTTGCGATATGGGAGTAAACTGAATACACAATCACTTGACAAATTAGATTCAAGGTTAAAATTAGGACAGACTTCCGTTTGCTTATATTTAGGCTTGGGCATATAATATGCAATCTCAATACAAACAGCCTGAATGGGAACGGGCCCTTTTGCCTGCAAATTACCTCACCCCCCTCTTGCAGTCGACGACGCTACTTGGTTTGTACATCGGCAGTAAAAGACGTCGCGCGAATGCATTTACTTTGACCATAACAACAAGCATGAAAAGAGTCAAAAGACCGTTAAATAAATTTAGCCATATGCGACAATTCCGGCCTAGGTTCTCAAAACATCCTCAATCGATAAAAAACTTTGGGCAGTGGTTGAAGGTGGGGTGAAGGTTAGTTACATGACTCAGATAAAAATGTCAGGCAACGTACCTCTCGTCGCGTTCATGCTCAGGTTTATCTTGAGTCGATTTATTGTTTGCTGTAGGTTCCATTGTGATTTGATCAGCACTGGGTAATATTATAAACTTGGTCGATACGTCTCACAACTAGCTCAATTGTTTCGTTTTAATAACGGTTTATTGCATGCTAAAGTTTCGGTCTTTCTGAGACTTAGTTCTTCTCTTTGTAGAATTCGAAAGTTCGGAACAGTAAAGCTGTTTTCCACAATGTTTTTCAGTGGCTTCCTTTTTCCTGGAATGTTGTCTCAATTCCTAGTAATTCACAAAGTGTCTAACTTCCGGTTTTATTTTCGTGAGCATGCGCGAAGTGCTTCGTGGTGTGGAGTACCCACTTAGAACACCGCGGAAAAACGTCTGCGCACGCGTCAACTCTGCTTGTAAGTGAGATTAAAAATAATTAAAAGCGGTTCCGAACGTTTCCGAAGGCTAAAAATGGCGGCAAAAAGGAGTGATTTTATTCGTGTCTTCAAATCCATATTTCGAGGGCATAAATAAACACTGCATTATAGAAACTAAGAGAAAAAACGTCCGGAGAGTCCTAGAAGTGGCATCCTACAAAAACACCTGTAAAAGGTGACTGTTAACAAATTTCTCGTCTCAAACATTTTCTTTATCAAATAAGCAACGACAGTTTCCGAAATTTTAATTGAGACACGTTTTATTAAAAAAAAATATGTCGCCAGATACGAGACGTTTGCGTGTTCTCAATGATTGAAAATTAAGATGTATTTTACAATTTAAATAGATTAGAAAGCTTAACTTTCCGCGGGTTTTCTTAACTTTTAGGTTTAAACTTTTGTTTTCCAAAAATATTCTAAAGCCATCCCGTAAAAAAAGGAAAATTTACCGTGAATTCCAGTTCGTTCGATACTCTAAATGCTAGAAGGCTTTTAATTTATGTTCTGTCTGGCCGTCTTGTATAATTTTGCCTTTTCTTAACTTATACTTTATCAAATAATGGGCATGTTTTGTTCCAAAAGTTGATATTTAGATTTACCATGATATTTTGATATTTCGGCGCGTGCGCAGACATTTTTCCGCCGTGTTCCCACTTAGTACCTATGAGAGATTCTATTCCCCGCGTAACGGGTACCATATATTTAAAATTTTGATGTGCACAGCACAAGGTCTTATCTAAAGACTAATTTTTTTTCATTTTTGACGACATTTAGTAGCGTAGCCAGCCTGTCGATTTCTCCCTCTATGCTAATATTTTGGTGTTCACTGACTGTGAAAACAATAAATTTCTAAAGACATGAATAATTATAATAGCTCGAAATTTACATAGCGGGACAAACTCGTCAGGCTGGCTACGCCACTGACGACATTATGAACACAGTCTATCAGATGCCATTGAAAAAAGTGAATGAAAGTGTGATTACGGTAACTAAGAAATTAAAATGTGGCACCTGGATGGTGCATGGGGATACTGAACATGCCTCGGCATACTGCTCTCCCACGGCAATGAAGCAATTACCCGGCGAAGCATCCTTCACGTGCACGATCACTGAATGATGCGATCAAAAATGTTGTGCATAAGTATTGGCCGCAATAACAAAAAATGGAAACTTTGTCAACTGGTTTGACATAGCATTTTTTGAAAAAATCTCCTGACTCAATATTAAGCCGATCATATTTTTAAAGGCGAAACCTTACGTGCCATGCAATAGCACCCTGTGTTCGCATTAATACCTTTTTGGGCCGACTCAGAACTCATTTTGCCGGGCAAAGAATTTGTCTAAGCTGTCCAGTTCCACCTAAACTGGACAGTTAATTATATAATTGCACTATTTGCTACACTTAAATATAATCGAAACCTCAGATGAGCCCAAATAGAATATATAGCCGTAATGAGGACGGCCAGGAAACAGGACCAGGCGGACATGCAGTATTCACTTTGCAGTTGGGTGAAATTCCTAAACTTTAGTCTTGAAAGGTGTTAGCATTTTTTACGAAACAGAAACAAAAAACAACAACATGAGGGAAAATGTGAAGGTCCTCCCTCACACTGTTTTGATATGGCTGGGATAGACCCCAGCGTTATGGTCACAGCGTTCACTGACTTACCTCCGGCATGATAGAAATGAAGCTGGATTGCTAGCTTATTTTGCTTCTATTTTAGCTATTGCTGATGATTTTCTCACCAAAACTTTGACACCTGTAAAACTCAGTGCTTATACGCGGGGAAAACAGGAAAGAGTGCCCAGTTAGAGTGCCTTGTGCCTGCCTGCCTGCCTGGGCATTTGTTGAAAACCGGCATAAATATGCGAACCGGGTGGAAGTAGTATAAAAATTTCAAAGCGGCCATATTTATTGATCTTTGGTCACTCATTCCACAAGAAGTTACACTTTTCACTTTCGCATATTAAGTCAAAGAAGAAACGTCGTTGATTTGCCCTTTGATTCATCATGGAATCAACGGCAGATGGTGGCGATAGTCAATCGTCCGCCGCTGTCGTTGATCCACGGGATTTTGTTAAGTTTATCGTCAATGTTGTTCCGGCGATTTTGGAGGGCGAAACGGACGAGTCGAACAGCCACGAGCTTCGAAAAGCCTGCAACAATGCCGAATATTTCGAATGCATTAAGAAATTTCTATCCGATCCACAAATCAGGGCACTGATTGTGAGCAAAAGCGTGCTGAAGGACGAAGAGGAAGACAGTTCGGGAACAGACAGTGCGACAGAATCCGAGAGGGACGGGCGAGTCACATACAGCATTCACTTGAACGTCCAATACACAGCGCCCAAATTAACGAGCGTTGGTTTGATAAAACGATCGGGCGTTGTTGAAGCGGACAAGAAGATCGCATCGCAGCTGCGGGTGTTGAATCTAAGCGACGATTCGCCGTTTGAGACCTTGCATTCGTTTGTCAGCAATGCCGTCGCACCCTATTTCAAATCGTTTGTCAAGACATCGGGTAAAGCAGACAGGTAAATATATCTCGATAAGTCTTTTATGTTTTAAAGTAATTTATTTGCCAAAGCGATGGAAATTCTGAGTCAAAAGGATGCATTTTTTGTTGTATTTAGTAGCAATATTTTCTGTGAAAAGTAGCTGGAAAGTAGATGATATAGACATAACACAGCGCACCCAGGCTGTTAGTGTTATAACTTTAGAAGAGTTTTACCAGAAGAAATAATGCCCCGTGCCTTGAAGCTTAAAACTGTAGACAATATGCAATAAAGGGGACGGCTGAAAAACATGTTTTCAAATCACAAATCATTTCTTAAAATTATAGGGCAAGGCATCCATGAACTAATTAATGAGGTCAGGGAGAAAATCTAGATGGGTGAACCTAATTGGGTATGGGGGAAACTGTAATCAGGTCAGGGAGAAAGGCAATTGGGCGAGGGAGATATGTTAATCTGGTCAGGGAGTTTAGCTAATCTCCAGGGGAGAAAGTCAGTACCGAAAGAAAGGGTGAAATACATTGGGAAAGACATGACAAAAACTTGAAGATAATACTTACTATAAGAATAAGCTATGAAATATTTACTATAAGAATTAGGTTATGATAATTGGACTTGTAAGAATAAAAGATAATAAAAATTGAAATTTAATAAAAATTTAAAGTGTAGAGAGTGTTGTGGTAAAACAAGACCACCCATTGAGTGTAAAAGGGACAACTTTGGTAAAATATAACAAGATTCCTGCAGGAAGATCTGAATGTTGCATTTTTGGAACATACCTGGTTTAATCTTAAATTTTGTAATATTTTATCGTCCAATCTCTTACAATAACAAACTATCTGCAAATAACTCAAATTTATTATTAACTCAATTTATTATACAAACAAATTTATTCTAATCAAGACGACCTATATGTGAAAAAAGCTGAACATATCAACAAGCTTGTCAATGTGAATAACAGAAGGTGAAGTTTGACAGCACTTCGCCCATTTTTAGTGGAAGTAAGATCAGCTTTAGCTTGTGACTTCATGAGAAAGCAATAGGTATTATCAACATTAGGTAAAAAGGTTTACCCATTCATCATGAATCATCTGGAACAAAGAGAATTTTAATATCAGTTTTAACACTTTCAATTTTATTGAATTGTCATCTTGATAGTCAATTCCACTAGTTCATCATGATTACTTTTTGCCGGAGTTGTTATTTTCGCAAGAGAAAAACGCTTGGTTCCTTCCTTGCTACATTCTTGTTAAAATTAGGACCTGATTATAAAACTATATTTTCCCTTTTTTGCCCTGTATATTGTTTGATATCCCAATTGAAGTATTGATGATTTTTTTGAATATCTTGAATCTCAACTGACTCTAATTTACCACTGAGTTAGTCAAAATATTTTTGTTTGCTTCTGTTGTAAATATAAAACAGCTTCTTAAAATGACAAAGTAAAGTATTCTGTTATAAAAAAAAACACTTCAATGGAATATAATATTTTCTTTGTAATAACACTCCTTGGAATGACAAATTGTCACAAGTCAAGATTGTACAGATGATGTCAAGATTGTTCAGGGATAGTGTGTAAAGCATGCCAAGTGTAAAAATTTATGTGCAATCAAGTCTGCATTTGTATGCAAGAAACACAGTTTCCTCTTGTACAGTAGGTTAGGCAAATGTGAATGTCTGCAGTACTAGTGCCCAAACCACCTGCTTCCACAGCATGTCATAGGCACAAATTTGGATAAGATATGTATAAAAGTATAAAGGAATGGAAAAATACTGCATAGGTTCTCATATCTAGAATATATCAGCTGGGTCATGTCTATTGAGTCAGGACAAAACATAGTCTAAACATCAGTGATTAAATTTGTGCATGGCATTTTTTATGAGACACAGTCATGTAATTTTAACAGCACCCTTGTACCAGTTGTATAAAAAGGTGTAGTAAAAGTTGATGATATTAAGTATAAAGCAATTATAGGCTTCCGGTAGATATTTATTTTTTTGTTTCAAGATAAATTGGACAGCAGTCAATCTTAATGTATTGATTGATTGACAAACTTTATTAAATCAGGAGCGGGTATCCAATCAAAAAGGGATTTTCCCTCATTCAAAGTGCTGGTTGAAGTGCTTGTTCATTCCCTTTCCTTCGTTTTCGACAGTACAGGTTGTTATAGGCACATCTTGCTGCTGCTGTATATGCCAATAAACGTTTTACCAGGCAGTCATTACTATGAGGTAATTTGCCCAGCATGAAATGTATCGCGAACACTGGGGCAAAGACCTTTACTTGGCTCGTATTTTTGAAATTTACTACCTTCATTTGTAACTATCGGGCCATGTATACACAGAAAATGTATGGCCTATCCCCATTTGAATCTAATAAGAATCACAATCGAACGAAAGCCTATGGTTAACAAAACCGAGGAATCCGCATTCAATGTGAAATATCTCGTTCCTTTATCAGTGCCATCAAAGATACAATCTAAAAGCTTAACTAAAAAAAAAAGTTGCTGAATTAATATACTTAATATTCTCTCTTCGACAAAGTCTCAACCACTTTTCGTTATAGGTTTTGTACAGTTTCGAAAAAATTATCTTCTATGACAATATCAGTATTTGTCTAGTTTTGCACTTTTTCGTATCCCACATTAAAGTGCATCCTATTTTTTCATTTCACCAGCGCATTGCTGTAAATCTCAATTTATGTAATAATTCTTCAGAGATGGTGATAAAATGGTACCTTCTGTTGAGAAAAAGATTTCAGAGTTGGAAATGGCATTATTACATTTACAACAGAATATTGACATACCAGAAATTACGTTGTTGATACATCCAATCGTCACGAACATGATAAAGAAATGCCAAGAGGAAGAAGACAGGAAAGCTAGAGTCCAGGACTTTGGAGATTTGTGTGAGGATTCATCCTTTCTCAACCAGCTGCAAAATGGTGTCAACAGATGGATCAGAGAAATACAAAAGGTACACACACTATAGCGTACAGGACTGGTAGATCTCCCTGACACTCCATGCCTTTCAAGTTCATGTACCAAATTAGTGCATTGCCTGCTAATAATTTATGCAACGGGTATTGCTCAATAATTTTTTAGTTATATACTGAAATACAGTATGCATAAGGCAACTTAATACCAGCTAATGTGTTGTCTGTTAAAAAATCATGAGAAGATTGTGATACAGTGTGTACATATTCTATATGTTGCATGTGTTGCTCGGCTATCGTCAAACTACCTATTTTACCTTTCTTTCAGGTTACAAAACTCAATAGAGATCCAGCATCAGGAAATGCCCTGCAAGAGATCAGTTTCTGGTTAAATTTAGAACGAGCATTGCTGCGCATACAGGAGAAACGAGAGAGCTTTGAGGTTGCATTGACGTTGGACATATTGAAGTGTGGTAAAAGGTTTCATGCGACTGTCAGTTTCGATTCTGACACAGGTGTGCCCATGTTTTTATTACATTTACTAAATTTCGTGTAGTATTATAGTGTCAAGTAATTTTTCCTACGCAAAGCAAAAATCATCAACCTCACCCATCCGAGCCAAATTACGAAATACAGAGTAATAATTTTTTATGCACCAAAAAATCTTGAAAATTACACCGAATTAAACCCAAGTTCCGTAGGGATAATGGTCTAGAAAATCGGCTCAACTTTGTTAATTCAAGAAGGTAATACGGCAGTCACGATTGTTTCGTGTTACATGTTTGCCAAAAAACCTTCTGTCAAGTTTCTAGACCATATCTACGACTACGATTAAAGCTTTCTTTAAGCATCTCAAATGTAGTAAGTATTGTTAATTTATTTGTTTGTTTCGGATCATCTAGGTCTAAAGCAAGCGCTGACTACTGTGAATGACTACAGTCCTTTAATGAAAGATTTCCCACTCGATGACCTGCTGTCTGCAACAGAGCTGGATAAAATCAAGTCCTCTTTAACACTCATTTTCAGTCATCTCAGGAAGATACGAAATACGAAGTATCCTATCCAGAGATGCCTACGATTGGTTGAAGCCATCTCACGTGACCTTAGTGCCCAGCTCTTGAAGGTAGATGAAGTATATATGTACATTTCTTTAGATGCATTTTTGTGTTTTAGTAAATTAGAATTCAATTAGGCTTAATTAAGATTTTGGTAAAATATTGTTTTTAACTTAGCTACATCTTTTGTTTCTCGTAGGTATTGGGTCCTCTGAGATTGATGCACATTCCTTATGAAGAGTTTGATAAGGTTTGTTTAACGAAAGCAAAAGAGACCTTTCTTATAATGACGTCAAATGCGGAGTTTTTTCCTGTTCGCATTGATTCTTGTTCATAGCTATGTAAGATTTCTGTCTTACAGTGTAATGACATTTATAATAGGCAGGGTCATACGTGTTGTGTGTATTCTAGGTTATGGTAGCCTGTTTCCAAGTCTTCACTACTTGGGAGGAAGAGTACGAAAAACTTCAGACATTGCTTCGAGATATGGCAAAAAAGAAAAGAGATGAACACGGCAAAGCTGGCCGAGTTAACCCGTCTCACAAGAAATCTCAAGCTCGCCTGGAAAATGTTAGAAAGTAAGTGAAGTTTATACGTTCCAGTTTTCAATATAACCAAATAATTTTCTTGGTAAAAATCCACGATCTATAATTAAAAACTATCACAAGACGAATACCAATATAAAGCACTGTACTTTACTAGATTAGAGTAATCTGTTTGCAGCTTGTGAGAATAAAGCAAAATGCAGAAATAACAAGTCTTCGATAAATATTTTCGTCTGTTATAAAATAGATACAAGAATTTCGTGAACTAAATGGATAAAGGCAGTTCAATTACACCACTATTATACACATACTATTTTAACACATTAAGCCGTTACAGTAGCTATCACTAACATGTTTGTTGCGCATAGATATATTTATTATCTTCTCCGCCAAACTACATATTATCGTGCATGTTACAAGGTTTCGCCGTCAGCATGAACAACTCCGACAAGTCATAGTACGCGTGCTTCAACCTCCTGCAAAAGAGCAAGCCAACGCTCGTGTGCCTAATGAAGAAATGGTCGATCTACAAGCGGCCGCAGCTTCGCTTGATCCGGCTGATGCGAATGCCATCGAGGAGGTGAATTTGGCATACGAGAACACGAAGGATGTTGATTGTTTGGACATCAGTAAAGAAGGAACAGAAGCTTGGGAAGTTACGATGAAAAGGTACCCCAATAACTAAACTCGTTGTCGGTATGCAGGCTTTATAGTTTGTCGTCTTCATTCATGATGCTACGGGCAAAAAATAGAATTTCTTCGTAACCATAGGCAGGCAGCAATTTAAAAAAAAGTAAACTGAGAAGCAATTTATGAATAGACAAGACGTCTTGATAATACAATACGTCTAAGATATTAATTATCTTCAAAAGAGACGTGTGCACCGGAAATTTTCATTTTTGATTCGTACATTCGTGGCAACAAGGCGTTTGCTATCTAGGAGGTTGCTCCTTTATTCGACGTAGTTTCTCTGTAGTAAGAGTGCAACTGAAGGCGAGGGCTATATTTGTTAACTTTATTCTTTAATGGTTTATTTCAATTTATATACAAACATAACAAACATGTGTTTTAAAAATCAGACGACATATTGTCTACGCTTCTTTTAACGTTTCTTTTGGTCACGTGTCCGATGATCTCTATATTTATGCTGAACTGTAATATTAATGTTAATTAGTACAACTGTTAATGTTAACACCCCCACTCAGACTCAACTTATCTATATGAAAAACTATGGTGAGTCTGACGTGTTCTTAATAGCCTAAAAGTACTTTTCGATGCTTTTCAACTTTCACTCTAGGTAATGATTTCGTAAGAATATCTGCTGGCATTTCTTCAGTTGGAACATAATGAATCTTTACTTCCTTGTTTTCCACTCTTTCTCTTATGAAATGTAATTTCGTATCGATATGTTTGGATCGTTTATGCATCACTGGATTGTGACACATCTTTATGCAGGATTGGTTGTCTTCGCCAATATCGGTTGGTTTCTTCATTGGTATACCAAGATCTTCTAAGAGTGCTCGTAAGTAGATAGCTTCTTGGACCGCTGCCGCCATGGCTTGATACTCTGCTTCTGCAGATGAAAGTGCGACGGTTGCCTGTTTCTTTACCTCCCAGCTAATGGCACCACCGTTTCCTTCAAATTTAAAGTAGTGTCCTGTGGTTGACTTGCGATCGTCGAGATCTCCACTCCAATCAGCATCTGAGTCACCAATTACATCAAGGTTTGAATTCTTTGAGAATGTTAATTGTAAATCAATAGTTCCTTTTAGGTATCGCAGGACGCGTTTGGCTGCTGTCCAATGTGATGTGTTGGGTTTATCTAAGAATCGCGACAATTGATTGACGACGTATAGGATGTCTGGGCGGGTTTGCTTGCCGATGAATAGAAGTGAACCAACTAGGCTTCTATATAGTTTAGGATCTACTAACTTTTGCTCTTCGTTGCCTTTAACTAGCTTTAGGTTTACTTCTCCAGGGGTAGCTGCTGCTTTGCAATCATTCATGTTGAATTGTTGAAGAACAGATTCGATGTACTTGCTTTGATCAACAGTAATCTTTTCATGTGATCGTAGAATTCTCATTCCTAGGAACCAATGTAATGCGCCACGGTCGTCCATCTTGAAATTTTCGTTCATCATCAACTTTATGTTATTCACTGTTTCCTCGCTCGCGCCAGCTACTATGATATCGTCTACCCAAACTAAGACGTACGTGAATGTTCCATCTTCTTCCTCTTTCACGAATAAACAGTAGTCGTTGCGGCTTCGCTTAAATCCTTTTTTCACGAGTAGGTTGGTCAACGATTCGTACCAATTCTTTGCAGCTTGTTTTAAACCATAGATTGATTTGTTCAGTTTGCATACCATCTTTTGTCCTGAATTAGCCTTCTTGGTAAAACCTTGTGGTTGCTCTAGGTAAACTTCTTCTTCTATCTCGGAGTGTAGGTAGGCTGACTTTACGTCCATCTGGCCGAGATACAAATCCTTTTGTGCTGCTGTTGCTAATAGAATTCGGAATGTTTCCGGTTTGCAGGTTGGAGCGTATGTGTCAAAGTAATCTAGACCTTCGACTTGAGCATAACCCTTGGCTACGTATCTTGCTTTGAATTTATCAACTTTTCCGTTGGCTCCGTATTTCACTCTATAGACCCATTTTCCAGGTAAAACTTGCTTGTTTTCTGGCTCGTTTACTAATGTCCATGTCTTATTGTCCATTAGTGAATCATACTCCGCTTTCATTGCTTTTCGCCAGTTTTCAGCTTGCGGCGAATTAACGGCTTGATTATATGACTTGGGCTCTTGTATGTTTTCATCTTTAGTAGTCGTATTGAACGTGTACGGTAATCCATATCTTTCGGGTGGACGTCGGTTTCTACTTTCTCTGGGGAGTGCAATTTCATTCTCTTCGTCTTGGTTTTCAATAACTTCTTGTTGATCTTGTACAACAGGTGCTGGTATATCAATTTCCCCCACTCTATCTTGGACCAGGTTCTTAGTGTCCTCGTTATTAGGTGTGTGGTCATCGTCGAAATCCATGTTGGGGCTCTCCACGATGGATTCCTCCGCATTCATCGTTTCTTTGGCTGAGAATGGTTGGATTTCATTTTCTTCGAATATGACATTACGGGCTTTGATGATCTTCTTCGAATCAAATTCTTGTAGGATGTAAGCTGTGCTTTTATCATCATAACCGATAAATTTAGCTTTTGTTGATCTCGAATCCAATTTTCTTAAGTTGATCTTTCGTTTCATGACGTACGCTGTACATCCAAAAACTCGTAGATGATTTCGTCTTGGGGCTTTTCTGGTAAAGAGTTCGAATGGACTTTTACCTTCTTTGCTGTTGGCACAAACGGTGAGGTTTCTGATATGAACTGCTGTAGATAAGGCTCTTACCCAATAGCGTTTTGGTAACCGTGCTTGGATCAATAGACATCGTCCCATTTCAACTAGAGTTCGGTTGAAACGTTCCGCAACTCCGTTCTGTTGAGGTGTTTCTGGCACAGTGTATTCTTGCTTTACTTTGGAATCTCTGCAGTAATTCTTAAATTGCTTTGATGTATATTCGGCTCCATTGTCGCTTCGTAATCTTCGAGGCGTTCCTGATTCTGCGACATACTCTTTGAATTTTTCCAGTGCTTGGGATTTTTTGCTCATAAACTTAACGACTGAATGTTTTGAGTATTCATCGATGAAGGTGATCGCATATCTACATCCACTGAGACTAGGTACTTCAAATGGACCAACAATATCAGTGTAGACGAGTTCATGCGGTTGTTGTACTTTGTTTTGAGACTCTTTGGGGACAGGTTTTCTGGATTGCTTTCCAAGTGCACATGTCTCACATACTTCATTTGCATTGTCCTTGCAACCAACAGTGCGTTTGACATCGTCTTTATTTAAGTGTCCGAGACGTCGATGCCATAATCCGATATCTCCTTTAACTTCTTTCTCTCGTGTATTGCATGTAGCGTTACATGCATTTGATCCTTGAAATATGATCTTCAAATAAAATAGTCCTCCATCTTCAGTTAGAGCGATCTCTGGACCATCTTTTAACATTAACTTTGCTTTGTTTTCATTAAATATGAACTTGTGTCCAAATTTGGTAGATCGGTTGACAGAAAGCAGGTTTACTTCATAACTTGGTACATAAAGGACGTTTCGAAGCACCATTTCTACCTCTACTCCATTTCTTGAGTGAAGCTTAACTGGTACATCACCAATTCCTTCTACCGGTGTAAGATTTCCTTTGGGATCCTTGACATTCTTAGCATTGCATTGTTGTAGGTTTGTGAACAACTCCTTCTTGGTAATGATGTGATCTGTGCAACCAGTGTCTATAATGAGATGATCTGGTTTTGCTTTACCTTTGCTTGTTTCCATGCCACTGTTCAAACATTGAGAATATGATGAAAATGCTCCTTTTGCTTTAGCCTCATCTTGTCTACTTGAACCTCTGCATGCCTTTGGTAGATGACCTTTTTTCTTGCATTTCGAGCAAAAGGCTGAATTTCTTTTAGTGCATTGCTTTGCATAATGACCTGATAGTCCGCAGACAAAACAATTTCCTTTCGATTTGGTTGGACCAATGTTTTTACCTTTGGTATCTCCTGAGTGTAGTGCAACGGCGCTATCTTCATCTAGGTTTCTTTGTTGTCGACTTTCTTCATAGTTTTGTAATCGTGTTCGCAGCTCGGTGAAATTACTTGCTGGGTTGAAGCTTTCTTGTACCACAAAGTGCTCATACTTTTCTGGAAGTCCGTTTATAACTAGGGCATTAAACAGTGTTTCTGATATTTTCTCACCAGCTTCGGTTAGTCGAGACATAAGTTCTTGTGCTCGGATGAAATATTCTGCTAATTTTTCATTTTCGCCCAATTGTATTCGGGATATTTGACGAACTAAGCTTACAACAGTTGGTTTGTCGACATTAGAATACCTTTGTTGTAGCAGACGCCACGCTTTTCCTCCGTCTCCAGTACCCTCCGGTGACAGGCAGTCGTGTCGTATATACAAGAGACTGTTATTATCGAGAGCTAGGGCAATGTGACACCATACCGTGTTATTTCTTTCGTAAATTTTCTCGATTTGTTCCTTTCTTTCTTGTAGTTTTGTCTCCCATTCGGTCTTTTGTTCATTCGAAGCATCCTCCGCTAACGGTGCTATTTCTGCTGGCAATTCCTCTTTCCCGAGAAGTGCTTTGTACAGACCTTTTGTTTGCATGTACGCGACAAATTTCGTACTCCACGCTGGATAATTCTCAGCTTTTCCATCGAAAACTAACCATTTTATCGTTTGACTGTCCATAGCTACGTTCTTGGCCGTCTTGAGCTTCCTGGGCCCATAACCTGTTAACTTTATTCTTTAATGGTTTATTTCAATTTATATACAAACATAACAAACATGTGTTTTAAAAATCAGACGACATATTGTCTACGCTTCTTTTAACGTTTCTTTTGGTCACGTGTCCGATGATCTCTATATTTATGCTGAACTGTAATATTAATGTTAATTAGTACAACTGTTAATGTTAACAATATTAAAATCTATTTTCAGGTACGAAGAAAGAATTGATCGTGTCGAAACGCGTATCACGTCGAGGCTTCGGGATCAGTTGGGTATTGCGAAGAATGCAGGGGAAATGTTCCGGATTTTCTCAAGGTTTAACGCGCTGTTCGTGCGTCCCCACATCCAAGGAGCAATCCGCGAATACCAGACGCAGCTTATTCAAAGGGTGAAAGATGACATTGAAACGCTACATAGCAAATTCAAGGTACTAGACATAGTTATATAAAATGTTACATAATATTGTGCCATCACAAATTGATAACTTGCAAAGGTACATAGCTATAGAGCGTTTTTTCTGACAGCAAAGCAAAGTAAAACAATTTTGGCCATGATCTTCGCATCTGCCAAAAGCGAGCAAAAAGACGAGTCGGAAACTGCCACAGAGATGTGATATCAATTTTTATTGTTGAAATGCTGTTCATTTGCCGTTAAGTTTAAAAGTGCTCATTTAAATTACTGAACCATTTTAGGTCCAATACCCACACAGTAAATCCTCAAAGATGAGCAAAGTTCGCGACTTTCCAGCCGTTTCAGGCTCGATTATTTGGGCTAGACAGGTAGGAGAGCGTGTTCCTTTTTTTGGATCATACATTTACACTAATTTTGTTTTTAACACTAAGAAGTAATAAAAAAACGTTTTTTTTAAACATGTTTACAAAAAGGTAGACAACTGTACATGTACAGTATACGTGTACCCAGATAATGTACAAAGGTGTTCTCATTATGAGCATATTCCAATTTCAGATCGAACGTCAGTTGAATGCTTACCTACGTCGTGTGGAAGATGTATTGGGCAAAGGTTGGGAAAGTCACGTAGAAGGACAGCGGCTGAAGGAGGATGGTGACAATTTTAAACAAAAATTAGATACCCAAGAACTTTTTGAGGATTGGTCCAGAAAGGTATATTTAGCGAGATACACTTCATTCGTATTTTTAGTGTTAGACGCAGCACAGTGAGTTGTTGTACAATATGTACTATAGAGTCATTTGGGTGTTCCACAAAGCCGGCAGAAATAATCTCAGAAATGCAACCGCGGGTTCTTCCAAATAAGTCCACTTTTTCTTAACGAGTGTCACTTTTTGCTGCAGTGTTTTGTTATGTCGCTGTAGTTAGAGTAAAATGTTCATGTTTTTTTCTCAGGTGACAGCTCGGAATCTTGGCGTTGGTGGTCGTATATTTGCCATAGAAAGCACACGAACAAGAACTGGAAACATGCTGAAGTTGAAAGTGAATTTCTTACCAGAAATCATCACTCTAGCAAAGGAGGTATGGCTTTAAAATAATTTAGGTAAAATTTGGGTAGTCCAGGCTTTGAAGGACATCACATATATGTACTGCACGCGTAGTAAGATTTGAAACCAAACTAGGAATGTTTGCAACTCTGGTCGTGCAGTGATTGGGCCGTAGCTAAAAAGCTCAATTGGGGGGGGGGGGCTATATTCATATATTCATCCTATGCCCGACTGATTTATTTTGTATACCATATTGTTCCTACGGTATATAAACATGATTACATGAATGTACACCCCCTCCCACCAATTAAGCGGTCTAGCTACGGCCCTGGGCCGATTTCAGAGGGGCGTTAATGCTTTGCACGCCGTCATTGAGCAATTTCATCATTATTACATCAAACTAAAGGATATATCGATCCGACATATCGCTTTATGTTTATATACTTAGTAGTTTTACTAAACTTCTTGAGTGTAAAGAATTTCTTTGTATTCAGGTTCGTAATTTAAAATGGCTTGGATTTCGTGTCCCTCTTGCTATCGTCAACAAAGCTCATCAAGCCAATCAACTTTATCCATTTGCTATCTCGTTGATTGAAAGTGTCCGCACCTATGAAACAGCCTGTGAAAAGGTAATCTGGTAGTAAAATCTCCTTACGTAGCTTATAGACAATTCTCTTTACCGGGTTACATTCTTTCGTAACGCATTTCGTTTTGTTTCATCGTTTCGTTTTGCATCGTCGACTTTTCTTAGTCTTTTGACTTCTGAGATTTCAATATACAGTTTGACTATGAAATTCTACTACATATACTTCGTTTCTTCCCGTCATCGTGCGCGTTGATATGACCCCTCTTCTAAATTGAACTTCGTTTTTAAAAATTAAGCTATTTTTTTATAGGTCGAGAACAAGAAAACAATCAAGCCATTGGTTGCTGGTTTGCAAAAAGACATTCAAAACTATATAGGCGAGGTACATATAGAAAATTCAGAAATGAGAAGCTGCTTTTTCGAAATTTGTCGTAGGCTCGGCCACTTCAAACATGATGACTGTGTTCATTGTGTTGATTTCACGTTTATAGGGTATTGGCCTGACATGGGAGTCATACAAGCTTGATCCGTACGTTCAGAAGTTTGCAGATGCTGTTATTAGCTTTCAGGAGAAGGTATTTTTTACGTTGATTAATGTTATGGTTGGTAATAATCCTATTTGGCATTCAAGAGTCATCTGACAGCGTACTGCCAACTACATGCAAGCGTGTTATAGGTTAAAGCATATGAAAGTCTGTTGAATCGACTAATGTTACTGTCTGGTCATTGATCCTGTAATAGTTCATTAATCTCCCTTATATTTAAAGGACATTTTAAGATAAGGTTCAGGGTGTCCAAAACTTATTTGCATATGGCTGTCTTCATAGGAACCTAGGAACCTAACTTCACCTAACCAAACCCTTTTTAAATTCTATTTTTAAAATACACATACTATTAGCATCATATATAGCAAGAAACTACATACTTACAGTTTGGTTTATGCATTTTTGAATTATTTAGGTCGATGACCTGCTAGTAAGCGTCGCGAAAATCGAATACGATGTCGAATCGTTATCATCGTGCAGTTACGATGCTGGGACTTTCAACGAAATTCTCTCAAGTGTTCAAAAAGCTGTCGATGAAATGAATCTGTATTCTTACACAAATTTGGCATCATGGGTGTCCAGTCTCGACAAATCGGTAAGTACTGAAAGTTTCGTTCAACCAAAATATGTTTAGTCTAGTATAGTCGTATTGATGGCCACTTCTATCATCTTGGTCAATTTTTTCGGGGGGGTTTTGGTGCCATGTGCGATATTTGCATGTCATTCCTTAAAGCATCCGTATTGATTTGTTTCGGTTTTTTAATGAAGGTTGAAGAAAAACTCTCCGTTCGACTTCAAGCTGGATTGAGAGCATGGACAGATTATCTGCACGAATATGGTGGAAATAACAAGGAGCCAGAATTTGATTCTGACACGAATCCCTTGGTGTCCCATAAACCTGGTGGAGACCCTGAGATAAAGGTGAGCAGCACTAAGAACACCTGTGGTTTAGGATTGGATCTGAACTCAAACTGTGACATCTCGTATGTTCAGTTCTCCTTGCTGGGAATATAGTCACACGTTTTGAACATTTCGTGAAATAAAAACTCAAGAATCAAGCCCATTTTCTATAGTGATGTTCTTCAGTATTATAAATCACGAAATTGCTGACATTTTTTTCATAGATCCAGCGACACGAGGTGCGGATTACCAATCAGATTTTGTACCTTCATCCTGCCGTTGAAGCCGTGCGGGCTCATCTTCTCGGAGAACTTCATGTATGGCTTGGTTTGATCCTTACGTTGCCAAGAATCCAAAGTTCCAGATACCAGGTGCTGTGCATAATGTACTTTATACGCGAGGCTTTTCACAGAGATCTTGCCGAATGAATTACGTACAGCGTACTGTACCAGCGCATGCTGGCTTACGTCGAACCAAACATTTTGACCTTGTTTTATAATTTATAAGATAAAAATACACTAGTATTTTTCGAGTCGGCATAGCAGACTGATCAGCCTGCTATTGCAGGCTAGTATTTCTTCTGTGATGGTATCAATCGGGCTCCAAAGTTCTTCTCTCGAAATTTCTCGTTATCAATCTCTTTTTCTGTTCAGGTTGGTCTTGATGTGGACGAGTCAGATTCCCACACGAGCTATCGCAATCTTCTCACTAAACTCCCAGACGGTCCCGAGGTGATTGAACAGGCATACCAAGCTGTTGAAAAGAAGGTCGAAGAAGTTGAGAAATACGTCGAGGTTTGGCTTCGTTATCAGTCATTGTGGGATATGGAGACCAGTCTCATCTACAGCAAGCTTGAGAACAACCTTGGAAAATGGACAATCTTGTTGAGAAATATCAGGTAATTAGCTACTGTAGTAGCATGATATGAGAATGTGCAAATGTTCACATTAAAGGAAAGCCAATAAGTTCTTCAGTTTATGCATGTAATCGTGTTTTGCGTGCTATGTGTCTGTAGAAGCTGGGGTAACTTCAACTGCGCATGTCAGAATTTCTCCAACGCATATCGTGACATACCTATATGTTTTAGGAAATCACGGGTTACATTCGACACGCAGGAAACGAGACAACAATTTGGGCCAATAATCATCGACTTCCAACAGGTATTGTACTGCATTGTAGTTCTTGCAACTGAGATATACACAACTGGTCCAAGTAGTCATTGTCAACACTTGGCAAAATGTTTCCTATAAAATTTTTGACGTTTTACTTTTAGAAATTCAAAAATGTTGTGTGATGAATTTATGTAGCTGATCATTCGCAATGAACGTTTTTTGTAGGTGCAATCCAAGGTAAACCTGAAATATGACAGCTGGCATAAAGAACTTCTTAGTAAGTTTGGATCGATGCTTGGCACTGATATGCAGGAGTTCTATGGAACCATAACAAAGGTAAACTTTCAGCGCAAGATAACTCTCCATAGTCCACCTGGCCATACAGCTATACTGTATACCGTACAGTGTCAGAGGGTTGCATTCAAAGCTTAGCGTGTTCTATTTTTGCGCATGTTTTTTGCAATCGATCCGATGTCGGTCAACATATTGTTCGTGTACATTCTTAACAAAATGGGAGGACATTTACTAAATGGTTATGCCTCTCTTTTTGGAAAATAGGAATCGTCTATACAAATGAACACATATTCACGTTCGTTTAAATTTGTAGTCTCGAACTGACCTGGAACAACACTCAGTCGAAGGATCGTCGACTTCTGATTCTGTTAGTTTTATCACCTTCGTTCAATCCTTGAAACGCAAGTTAAAGAACTGGGAGAAGGAAATGGAGGTAAGCGAAATTCTCTTGGAATGTTCTAACAGGGCGTGTGCGTTGGAACAAGGAAGATTTTTTACTCTTTTTTAATGAAATCCTTTATAATTAGTTCTAGTTATAATAATTTTTAATCATTATATTAGATGTTATATTTTCTTGACATGGACGTGTATTTTCATGTATCAGCTTTAAACAATTAAATTAAAACTCGAACAATTTATAGTACCTGTTGTACATATAGCTATGTAACAGTATGAAGCTCGAAATCAATTACTATTTTCACTTATTTTTTGAAATTTTGTTCAGGCACTTCGTATTTTTCAAATATTTTTTTACACAATATTCAACTGCACTGTTGATTTCTGTAGATGATCAATGCTTTCCTGATCAAACCTTTTGCCGTTTTATAGGTCTACAAAAACGGCCAATTAATCCTGGAAAGACAGAGATTCCAATTTCCTCCTCAATGGTTATACTACGACAATGTCGAGGGCGAATGGGGAGCATTTAATGATATCTTGAAACGAAAGGATATATCTATCCAGAAAGAGGTAAGCACATATGTGTGGTTTATATATAGTCCAATATGTATGATGCACGAGAGTAAAAAGTGGTTTGTCTTGTTCTATGCATTGGGAATTTTTTTTTGTATTTCATGATTTCAGGAAGAACCTTATTTATACTGTTAAACTTAATTAACAACATTGTTAAACTTAAACTTAATGTATATTTACCGTACAGTATATGTATATTTACAGTACAGTCTAGAGCATGTATGATATGTTGTGGAGTCGAATCCTGCGGTCTTTTTGTAACGTTTTTTAACGAATATTTTCAATCTTGCAATTGTATCAGGTTTCGATGTTACAAGTGAAGATCATAGCAGAAGATCAGGCAGTGGAAGAAAGAACATCAGAGTTCCTCAATGAATGGGACAAGAGCAAACCTGTCCAAGGCAGTACGCGGCCAGATGCTGCTCTCAAATCGCTTGCAATTTATGAAGGGAAACTTAGTCGACTCAAGGAAGACCGAAGTAATGTGGCTAAAGCCAAAGAGGCCTTGGAACTAATGGAACAAGGTATTTTGGATATTAATAAAGAGTTTCTCGTCTACCTGAATGGGTCATTTAGAATTTCAAGTTGCCAGTGTTCATGTTTGCGTTCAGAAACATTTTCCGGTCTTTGTATTAGAATGTCTACTACTGTACCATACATCTAGATGACCTACAGTGTATGATGTGCTTGTGTTCCAACTACGTTTAAAGAATATTACTGTACTTGTATGTTTGTCACCGTAACTGAGAAACCGTATGTATCGAAAAATAACTTTGTTTTGTGCTTTTGTGTTTCCTATGTAGGGATGACGATGATCAGCGATGATCGTGTTCAGATTGCTTTGGAAGAACTGCAAGATTTGAAAGGAGTTTGGAATGAACTATTGAAGATTTGGGAGAAGATTGATGAGATGAAGGAACAGCCTTGGTTATCTGTACAACCTCGCAAGGTTTGTCATGATTTCTCAAAAGTGTTGTAGATGGAGTTGCCACTGAGCGTGAAATATGCCTGCAATCATTCATCAATGGCTTAGACGTTGGAACGATGTTATATGCTACTATGGCGTTTTAAATAAGGATTTTTGCTCCTGCACCAAACGAATCTTTCTTGGGCTGTTTATTTGACAATGCTAATAATTGCTGTACCGTATCTCTTTAGTTGCGAGGTTCTCTCGATGGACTATTGAATCAACTGAAAAACTTCCCAGCTCGTCTCAAGCAGTATTCATCCTATGAACACGTGCAAAAACTACTCAAGGGCTATATGAAGGTACTGTAAGACCTGCATATGTACTGTGTAGTATTTGGTTGTGCACTATATGCGAATTACCGAATCCTCGATAATTTGGGCATACATACAGATATCAGCCCATTTTCTTAGAAATTACGATACGACTTGATTTGAACATCACTGCTTCTTTACTGCTTCATTACTGCTAACCCATGTATGTACAAAATATTATTTCCCAGCCCTGACCGCACACAGTGTCATGTACAGTGTCATATACAGTGTCATATTTTAGTAGTTTGATAACTCTGAAGGTAGTATTACTGGTATTTATGTATAGTTACTAGTAATTAATAGTATTATTGCTGTAGTATTTTTTTAACTTTGGCAATCATTGCAAATAATATGCATGAGGTCTAAATGCAGTGTACCTCATGACCTGGTGAAGTATTTTGTGATTTAGTTCTCAATTGTTATCCATTCAGAGTTGGATTTGAAACGTAAATATATTTACTGTGAATATATGCATCATTATAACGAATTTGTTGGGTCTAAAACTGTGTATATGTTTTGCCTTTTAGGTCAATGTTCACATAGTCGAGCTGAAATCTGAGGCATTGAAAGAACGTCACTGGAAACAGTTAATGAAACAACTGCGTGTAAAATGGGTCCTCAATGATCTCACTCTTGGGGCAGTGTGGGATGTTGACCTACTGAAAAACGAGCCTATCGTGAGAGATGTGATTTTAATTGCCCAAGGTGAAATGGCTTTGGAGGAATTCCTTAAACAGGTTTGCCGAAGTTCAGAATATTATTGAAATATTTTGCAGTTAACTTTATTATGCATCCTTTTCATGATAATTTTTTTATAATAAAACATAGCCAAGGATTCTTGTAAGAATAGATATTAGCAGTTTCTGAAGTATAATAAAAGTTGAAGTACAGTAGACCAGCTACAGTAGCTACCTTTTGCAAGTAGAGTTAATTGTGGTAAGAACCGAATATGCGTGTTTTTCATGTCCGCATTTGTTCATTAGGTTCGCGATGTATGGCATACATTCGAGCTGGAGCTAATCAATTATCAGAACAAATGTCGAGTTATACGAGGGTGGGATGATCTATTTACTAAAGTGAAGGAACATTTGAACAGCGTTACTGCCATGAAATTATCGCCATATTACAAGGTAATCCATTTTGAAGCAATTTGTTGTAAATATATTTCTAGTAGCTATAGTTACGTAAAAGTTGTATTGCAGTTCGCAGCGTTGTTGGTTTTAAAGCTTCTGCATTTTTTATTAGGGCCTATAAAACAAAATACAAACTTACCAGATAAGCATCTTAGAATGAGAAAACTGTGAAATTTGTTTGTGGAATTCTTCAAATTTCAACAACATACTGTAGCCATACATTCCTAAGAGTTTGTTCTTGTCCTAAACAATATGAAACAAAGTTCAATATGAATTTCTGTCTAGCTTTATCTGGAGTGAAAATGGGTGACATTTATTGCTTCAAAATCCAGTGTTTGACAAACTTGGTCTTTTTTGCATCAGGTTTTCGAAGAAGACGCGCTTCAATGGGAGGAGAAATTGAACCGTATTCACGACACTTTTGACGTGTGGATTGATGT
Organism: Dendronephthya gigantea; assembly: GCF_004324835.1. Classification (NCBI taxonomy): domain Eukaryota; kingdom Metazoa; phylum Cnidaria; class Anthozoa; order Malacalcyonacea; family Nephtheidae; genus Dendronephthya; species Dendronephthya gigantea. The sequence goes on along the minus strand of NW_021163057.1, from coordinate 1,324,498 downwards.
TCAACGTCGCTGGGTATATCTGGATGGTATATTCAGCGGAAGTGCTGATATCAAGACGCTGTTGCCTGTGGAAACACAAAGATTCCAAAGGTTTATATCGTTTGCAAGCCTTTTCATGATTGACTTTTTCCCAAATGATAGAACTTCATTGTCTGCATCGCGTTTTCTTTGTCGAATATGTACGAATTCGGAGACGTTCGAGAAATTGTTCGTCCCTCACTACTGACAATTCATGATTGATGATGAAAAATATATCCGCTAAAATACTTTTTTTCGCTTTTTAGTATCAGCACGGAGTTTCTGACTTTGATGAAGAAAGTATCAAAATCGCCGCTTGTCGTCGACGTTTTGAACATTCAAGGCGTTCAACGTCAGCTGGAGCGTCTCGCTGATCTGTTAGGAAAGATCCAGAAGGCTTTGGGAGAATATTTGGAACGGGAAAGAGCCTCATTTCCACGGTAACGTTTTTTAATGTGTCTTTTACTGGGGAATACTGATGAGTCGAAGGATTCGATTTATCAACTGCTTAAGGCTTTGATAAATCTGCTATATACCTGCTTCTTTTAAATATACTTGCTCATTTTTTTGCAGATTTTATTTCGTCGGTGACGAGGATTTGCTTGAGATTATTGGAAACAGCAAGAGCATTCCAAAACTTCAAAAACATTTCAAGAAAATGTTCGCCGGAGTCACTAGCATCATCCTGAACGAAGAAGAGCAAATCATTTCTGGAATTTCATCAAAGGAAGGCGAAGAGGTAATCCTCCTTTGACTCGATCATCTTAGTACGGCAGATTTTTTAAAGTGGGGGCGATCAGTAAACCCTCGTTGAAGACTATTCCTTATTTTGAATACGTTTCCTTATTTTGAATACGTTTCCTTATTTTGAATACGTTTCCTTATTTTGAATACAATTATTAATACAGGTAGTATTTAAGACCCCGGTGTCACTGACGAAGTATCCTAAGGTGAATGAATGGCTGACATGTGTTGAAAAAGAAATGAGAGTGACCTTGGCCAGTCTTTTGGCTGAAGCAATGCAGGACGTGAGTCAGTTCCAGTCGGTGGATATTGATTCTCAGAAATATCTGGAATGGGTAGACAAATACCAGGTATTTAATAATTATCGTTTCTGTTTTTCGTCTTACAGTACTGCTTCTACTTTTCTCCCTAATAATTACAAGATAGTGATTTTGCAGCTTTAAATTGAGTGTGCACTCTTAGCCAATATACATGTAGCACATATCGCATGGACAGAATCATCACTGTTTGCATCACCGGCTTGTTTCGATCATAGCCTGTTTTAGGCGTCCACCATTCCAGAAACTTCGGCAAACTTTGGTTTAGTTATGTGTTGCACTGTTGCTAAAATTATCTCTATAACTCCCAGGCTCAGCTGGTGGTACTTGCTTGTCAAGTATCGTGGTCCCAATACACCGAGGCAGCTCTCCAGAAAGGCAATGCCTCAAATATGCAACAAGTACTCACGATTGTTGAAGCGACATTGAACGTGCTTGCTGATTCTGTTCTTCACGAACAACCGGCTGTCAGGAGGCGAAAGCTGGAGCATTTGGTAAGCCGTTGAAAATCGCCCTTATGAATTTTCTTTTAGCGATTCCACTGAGCGAACTCGTTTATTTTTAGATAACAGAGCTTGTCCACCAACGTGACGTCACACGTAATCTTATCAACAACAAAACAACGGGAGAAAAGTCATTCGATTGGCTGAAGGAAATGAGATTTTACTTCGACCCAAATCAGAAGGATGTTCTGAAACAATTATCGATCCAAATGGCGAACGCGAAATTCAACTATGGTTTTGAATACTTGGGCGTGCAAGACAAGCTGGTTCAAACACCTTTGACTGATAGATGTTATCTAACCATGACTCAAGCTTTGGAGGGACGTCTTGGGGGATCACCGTTCGGTAAGGTGTACATACGTACCTCTAGAGCACACAACCTAAATTCATCTGTTACTGATATCCGAGGGCGAAGTTATGCTCACATAATACCATTATACAATGTAGTTGGCGTTTGTCTCTATACGCTCGTTTTGACGCATTTGATTGTCAACCATTATTCAAAAATATACGCCTTCTTCCTAACCCTGCCTCGTAAGGTTTACTCTCGACCTTGAGATGATGGCTCGTACACTTGCAAGAAGAGACTTAGCGGGCTTTCAACTAATTCAGCCAAATTTTTGGGACAGTTGCTTACCCGGGGTCAGGTTAATCTTTACGGCTAGGGTTAGGTAAGAGTTAGGGTCTCAATTCATTTTTTGTCCTCTCCTAGGTCCCGCTGGTACTGGCAAGACCGAGTCCGTCAAAGCTCTGGGACATCAACTGGGGCGGTTTGTGCTTGTATTCAATTGCGACGAGACCTTTGATTTCCAGGTAAAACATGAAAATGACCTAAGTCCCGTTGCACTTCGCTCAAATTTTTAATACGCACGGCTAAAATGCGGTATCCATGCATAGAAAACGGCATAGAAATATAAGCGGGCAAACAAAACAGTCGATTTAATGTACCAAACAGACCGAACAGACGAATATAAACAGTCGAATGTAAGGGAAAAAACGCAATTTGACCATTTTGTGTCGTATTCACAATGAATTGTATTTTTCATGGAATATTAGGCAATGGGGCGTATTTTTGTTGGTCTTTGTCAAGTTGGTGCCTGGGGTTGTTTTGATGAATTCAATCGTTTGGAAGAAAGGATGCTTTCAGCTGTCTCCCAGCAAATTCAAACGATCCAAGAAGCTCTGAAAGAACACAAGGACAGTGATGGTATGTTTAAAATACGACATGCTTACACGAGATTTCTAGTATAGTGCACTGGATTAGAGCCAGTGCTCATGTGAATGCAGAATACTTTGTGGCTCAGAAATATTCTTGCTAACTGGTAAAAATATTTCTACCTGTTTTTGGGTGGATACACCGTATTACTTTGTACACTTATACACGTTGCTACAAGTTGTAATTATATTGTATATACTCGAATGTTAAAGTCTGTTAAATTTGCCAGAGTGGGTGAACAAAATCTCTTGTTACAAGGCATTTATTGTTATTTCAATGTTACACATCAAAGTCTCGCAATTTGGGCTCTGAGTAGAATCCTGAGAGTGCTAATGTAGAATAAACTTGGGTTTTTTGGTGCAGCAATTGTTTCTTCTATTTAACCCCTAGGAAGACGGTATAGGGTCTTACTTGAATTCCTGATACATGTAGTTTTAAACTTTCGTTTCTCTTTTCTTCAGATTCCCATATATCGATTGAGCTTGTGAGCAAGCAGGTGAAAGTGAGCCGTGACATGGCGATCTTCGTGACAATGAACCCTGGTTATGCCGGACGATCCAACCTTCCTGATAACTTAAAGAAATTATTCCGCAGTCTTGCTATGACCAGTCCGGACCGACAGCTTATCGCTCAAGTCATGTTGTATTCACAAGGATTTAGGACGGCAGAGAAGCTGGCCAGCAAGATTGTACCATTCTTCAAGTTTGTTCAGATTATTGATGTAGTATATCTTCTTGTATGATATTACATACTGTACAGTACAGTACATGCACCGTTTGGACCGTGTGGAACTGAGCCCTTAGCCATCGTTTTGCTGGTAAAATGCTCCACAAACTGAGCAATTCGATCGGGCCTGAAATAATGTTTCACGAAAGGTTTTAGTTCTTTCAATACTAAATATGTTTTAAAGGCTCTGCATAGTTGTAAGATACCTACTTCCTGGTTTGGGTAAATTTCCCACTGGACTAGAGAATTTTCACGCAGAAACGGAAAATTATCCCCACCGAGTATAAATGGTTACAGTAAAGGCTAGTTTCCACTCTCCTTTGGATCGGAACGGACAGGAAAATTTCCTTTGTCGGTGAGTTCTCACGTGGGGTTTACACAAAGGAAACTTTTCTGTCCGGTCCGATCCAAAGGAGAATTTTCTTGAGTGGAAACCAGCCTTAAGTCCACATAGAACACATACACAGTCCCGGGTGCATTGTTTTCACGACCTTTTGTGGTCATTAGTCGAATTCATATTAGAAACGGGAAACTCGTCTGATGTGAAAGAGCGGTCATCCGAACTTTCCAGTCTATAATCAATTCATCTCTATTTGTATACAATTTTTCCGTTTAAGATTTGGCTCCCCGTTCTTGGTATGAATTCGGCTGTTGATATTTTTTTCCTTTCCTTACAGACTCTGCTTGGAGCAGCTTTCCAATCAGTCTCACTACGACTTTGGCCTTCGAGCGTTAAAAAGTGTACTTATCAGTGCTGGCAATGTCAAACGAGAGAGAATCTCCAAGATTAAGGAAGACCTTAAAGCGAAGGGTGAAGCTGTGGACGAAGCTGCGATATCTGAAGGATTGGATGAACAACAGGTACTGTAAGTCGATGGTATACAAATTCCGTGTTAATGCAAAATATGTCGCATTGCATGGGCTATATAGTCCTGACAGTTCATAGCTCGAAAAGAATGAAGACTTTAGATACACCGTATTTTTTTATTAAAAAGGAATTACCAATTTTTGTTTCTTGCCTTTATATAGATTTTAATACAAAGCGTTTTCGAGACTGTTGTCCCTAAGTTAGTTGCAGAGGATATTCCGTTGCTGAACAGTCTGTTGTCTGATGTTTTCCCTGGTGTTAAATATGTCGGAGCTGAAATGAGCGCGTTGAAAGAACAAATAAAAAATGTTTGCTCTGAAATGTATCTTACATATGGAACGGGTGAAGACGAAGGAAGTGCCTGGGTCGATAAGGTAAGCTATATGACAGTATCAAAGACGGAAAAACCTTGCACATGTAAAAACACCCGGCCGACACTTATCAGTTCAACTGAACTCGATGTTTCTCGGTTGTACATACGAAAATATGACTATCGCTGTTGAATATACATATTATGTATAGTAGGTGGGCTTTTTACAGTGCTGTCAGCAAAATATTACCACTTTGTGCTCCTCATGGCTATGTAATTGTCTTTTCAGATATTACAGTTGTATCAGATTTCGTTGATCCACCATGGTTTGATGATGGTTGGGCCCAGTGGAAGTGGGAAGAGTATGGCGTGGAGGGTTCTTCTCAAGGCGCTAGAAAGATTGGAAGGTGTTGAAGGCGTTGCGCATGTTATCGATCCTAAGGTGTGTGTGCTTTTATGTCAAGTCACTTCATGATGCATCAAGACAATAACAACCTATATGGCCATGCCATTCCGGTGAAAAGCCGACCTACCTAACGATAACTATGAAGAAGTTGTTCAATACAACGTTTGCTTGAAGTGGAATGCCTTTCAGGGGGATTATAAACATAACATGAAGCAAATTGAACATAAGATATCCACCCCAACCATATCATGTCGCGTCTTATATGTATATAAACAAGGGCAAACATGTTTGTACATCTTTATATAAATAGTTGTATACTAATAAATGGGTGCATATCGACCCAAGTTGCCTTTCCTGTCACTGCACCTGAGTAAAGTCTATAGTTTTCTCAGTGGTGGAACGATCAGTTCTTAGAGCAATTTGCACCTCAGTCATTATTAGAAATCAGCCAGCTATGATAAATAACTTTTCACAAAATTTGCCTAGGCTATGTCGAAAGATGAGCTTTATGGTACACTAGACCCAAATACACGTGAGTGGACAGATGGCTTGTTCACCCATTTACTGCGAAAGTAAGTATAATGATGATGTAAGTGATAGTTCATATAGAGCGTACCTCTTTATTTCTATTGTTCGAATTGCATTCGACGCGTTAAACATGCGACGTATAATCTAGGCCTTAGTTAAATAGCATTAAAAGTTTAATATTTTACATTCACTTAGAATCATTGACAATGTTCGTGGAGAACTTAATAAACGGCAGTGGATTATATTTGATGGAGATGTTGATCCAGAATGGGTTGAAAATCTTAACAGTGTACTTGATGACAATAAACTTTTGACTCTTCCAAACGGAGAAAGACTGGGTATCCCGCGAAACGTAAGACAACTTTATTATTGTAGCTATATGCTCGATTATTAAATGCTGCTGGTTTAACCATCTCAAGATGCACAGGTGCGCTCTTTTCCGAACTGGGTTCCACACCAAGTGGACCCATTTTCATTATAATACATGTAGGTCTGAGTATTTGAGTCAAAAAGATCAGGAGTTAATTACAATTCTACTCTTGAGATTTGACATTGACGTTTCTTTCACTAACATTTTACTAATTTACATTTCTTAACAGTATAGAATTAACATTGCAAGGTGCAAGACGAACTGCACAGTAAAACACTTTGTTTAGGGCGAATTGCTTTGCGTTATAAAGGTGTTTACGATTTAAGTTTGAATTTCTAATTCCTTGTTACTGTGAAATTTAGGTGCGCATAATGTTCGAAGTTCAAGACCTTCGCTACGCTACCTTAGCAACAGTCAGCCGATGTGGTATGGTGTGGTTCAGTGAGGATATATTATCAACTGAGATGATCTTTAGTAACTATTTGACGGAACTTAAAGCTAAGCCTATCGAAGAAATCGAAGAGGATGTTGGTCTTAGAAAACAAACCAAGAAGGGCGAAGAAAACGTTTTGTCTCCTACGATGCAGGTAACAGCAATGCAGCATCATTTTTGTAAAACAAGGAAATAAAGAAAAGACGTCGATGTTGTTAGTTGTATAAATAATTGGCTAGAGTTGTTACCGTTGTGTTGTCAGTTTGTGATGTATTTATATTAGAATTTGTATTTTGCAAAACTAAATGGTAAAATATACATCCACCCTTTCTCCCAGTCTACCCGCCAACATCATTTACCTTTTCTATCTATTTTACGATTTGTCCAACCATAATTTTTTCCTAATCTTTCAGTAGACTAAAACCGACTCATGTGGCCTACTTCGCACATATTCAATAATCTCATAAGATGAACGGCAATGAAATCATAGAGGTCTATGCAGACCATTTTAGGAGGGACATACTACTTTAAATTTCATTGCCATTCATCTTCATTTTTGCACATAGAAATATGTATTCTTTACAATTAAGTGTGAGATTTAGTCACCAGTTTAACTTTTTTCTATTTTTTCTCGAATACTCAGGTTCAAAACGATGCAGCAAATATTGTCGCTGAGCATTTCACGTCTGGCGGCCTAGTCATGAAATGTTTGGAGTATGCGATGGAACAAGAACACATTATGGATTTTACTCGGTTAAGAGCTTTGGGTCCCTTCTCTGTTCTCAATGTTCAAGCAAGCTGTACGAAATGTGATCACTTACAATCAACAGCATTCCGATTTTCCAATGGAGGTAAGGCATGCACGCTCTGTGTGTCATTTACGATTGAAGGGGTGCGAATGCGTATCCTAATCTGGATAAATAATTCTGTCAGCAAAGTTTCGAAACGTTCAGAATATTCATTGTTTAAGAGCTTAGACGTTGGTATGATTAATGTGAATTTCGTGTCATCGATACCTTGCTTTTATGCCTTCGGGCACTTAGTTGTTTATTGGGTGGACCCATCTTTCCCACGGATGGTAAATATCGGGGACAAAGTAAATTTGAAATAATTTCAAAGCTTTTTTTCTCATATCTGTCTTTCTTTTTAGCGTGATCAACTGGAAAAATACCTACCTCGCTATTTGATTTACAGTTTGTTGTGGTCGTTTTCTGGGGACTCTAAAATGAAGTATCGAGAGGAACTTGGTAAAATGATACAAAAAATCACATCCATTCCGTTACCGAATATGTCTGTCATGCGACTCATTGATTACGAGGTGATTACTTACGTTTCTCTGGTCCCCATTTTGTTTCTCCGAATGTAGTTTGCAAACCAATCTCAAAATAAATCTCAGGGCCTTCTGCTATGAGTAGTGAAATTTCGAAGCCAAAATTGCTGTAAAACCGTCTAAATCTTAAATATCTCATAGAAAATCATGCACAGTGGCTTTTGCCTACCGCTCGTGCATGGAAAATAGTTTGTTTTTTGTTATTGTATACTTCACGTTTGCTATAAACCGATTCCAGGTTACCATCCAAGGAGAGTGGGTGCCATGGCAATCCAAAGTTCCAAACATTGAGGTCGAGACGCACAAAGTCGCTGCTCCAGATGTTGTAATTCCGACAGTTGATACAGTACGACATGAAGTATTGCTCTACACGTGGCTTGCTGAACATAAACCGCTAGTGTTGTGTGGGCCACCGGGAAGCGGAAAGACAATGACGTTGTTCTGCTCATTGCGCTCTCTGCCTGATATGGAGGTTGGTTGAAGAGGCATGAAGTGCAGATTATTTCTTCATGTGTGAACAAAATCATATGGAATTAAATTATAGAAGGTTTACAGCATTGCAGTTCCTCTGTGCTAAATGTGCTGTGCAACTAAAGATTGTACTTTGTGATTAGCCACTCTTTTATATAGATTGCTATAACTTAATAATAATGTGTTATATAAACTAAAAAGCCAACACACTACCCACATATAAGACTTACCTTACCGTCTTCAATTATCAACCAAATTCTGGTTATGGCCACTGTATTTTCAATATCTGCTTTTGTACGTTATTGCATGTTTTTCTCAACAGAGCTTTGTTTCTTGTTTATTACGCAGGTTGTTGGATTGAATTTCTCCAGTGCGACTACCCCGGAGTTGTTACTCAAAACATTTGATCATTACTGTGAATACAGGAGGACGCCAAATGGAGTGGTTATGGCTCCTGTACAACTAGGAAAATGGCTCGTGTTATTCTGCGACGAAATTAATTTACCTGACATGGATAATTACGGTAAGTAAAAATCTTTAAACAACATTGAATTAATTTAAATGTAGATAGTAGGAAGATAGTAGGAAGTAATTGCACTAAATGAAGGCCCGGATTAACGGATCGAAAGCATCATTTTCAAGAATCATTGTGGTATGGCGTGGTGTACGTAGTGATATAATACAGGCGTGCCTGAAAATTGGAATTGGTAAAACTCACGAACTCCTTACACAGAAGGCAGCTTTGTTTGGCATCGTCTAACTTCTTGTTCAAAAGAATTGACCTCGGCCACTTAGAATAACTCATTCGCCTTTGCCGAGGATTAGCCGCAGAGATGGTGGAAATGCAACATGGTATATTAACGGTTTATATTTAATTTTTAGGTACTCAGAGAGTGATCTCGTTCTTACGTCAAATGGTGGAACACAACGGCTTCTATCGTTCAGTTGACCAGGCCTGGGTGAAGCTAGAGAGGATTCAGTTTGTAGGAGCGTGCAATCCTCCAACCGACCCCGGAAGAAAACCGCTCACTCACAGGTAACCACTTTTTGTTCTACTTGGCTAATAATTCAGCACTCGTGTGCTCAAGCTTAGGAAATCCTCGGGTACCTGCGCTATGTATGATACATTAATTTTTAATGGAGAGGTTCTGCTTTATAAAGTAGTTATAATTTAGAAATTTGACCGGGTTCTTTCTACACAGATTTGCTCCATTTATTCCAGGTTTTTACGTCATGTCCCCGTGGTCTACGTGGACTACCCTGGTGCAATTTCGCTCACTCAGATTTACGGCACTTTTAACCGCGCCATGTTGAGGTTGATCCCGTCTCTGAGAAGTTCTGCTCAACAGCTGACAGACGCGATGGTGGAATTTTATACAATGTCGCAGGTATTGTGGAACAAATATATGTATTGAATTGCGATTTTACGTGTCAGCACTTAAGTCCATTTACCACCTCGCGAATCTAACCGGATCACGGTTTTGACTTTGCTTCGCACGAATGAAGTGTTGAAGTGTAAAATAGTCTTTATTGCCTATCTGTAAATTGGTTTTAAGCGAGAATTGTAAAGGTTTGGCCCTGTCTTAATGAGCGAATTCAAGAACAAATCTATTTGATGCGTCGTGATCGTCTTTGTTACAGGAGAGATTCACCCAGGATATGCAGCCCCATTACATCTACAGTCCACGTGAAATGACTCGTTGGGTTCGAGGCATCGTGGAAGCTTTGCGACCGCTGGATAATTTATCTGTTGAGGGATTAGTCCGGTTGTGGGCTCATGAAGCACTGCGTCTTTTCCAAGATAGGTATGTGTTTACCCCTTTTTGTTTATATATACCATTACCTTTCCTGGTGTTTGCCCCTTCTTGTTTATATACCATGTACCCTTGGCGCTATACCTCTGATATGAACTGTATTAGTCATTCTGTATCGAATTTAAAAAATAGCAAACCAAAATTTGAAGTTGGTGATATTAACTATAAAACGTGTTTTTGCAAGGTTGGTGACGGACGAAGAACGTAAATGGACCGAAGAGAATATCGATATTGTGGCAAAGAAACATTTTCCATCAATTGACCACGAGACTGCGCTAAAAAGACCGATATTGTACAGCAACTGGCTTACTAAAGACTATACTCCGGTTGAAAGAGAGGAATTGCGAGATTTTGTGAAAGCCCGTTTGAAGGTGCGTAATATCGCGATGCTGCATCAAATATAATATATTCGAGAACTTCGTTTGAGATGTATGGAATAATAAGGAGACGTGAAATAATCGATTTCGGATAGTTGGACACGACTATATATCATTGTCCTTTCGAAAGTATACGAAACATCCATTTTTATCATTCTTTTTGAGCCTGCGACACATTACTACTTTTAAACGAATACAAACATATACAAAGATATTATATTTAGTTTTTGTGCTCTTCGCACATCCCGTTGGTATTTGACGTACGAATTCATCGCTTTGTATTATGTAGGTGTTTTACGAAGAAGAACTCGACGTTCCTCTAGTTTTGTTCAACGAGGTTCTCGACCATGTTTTAAGAATTGACCGAATTTTCAAACAACCTCAGGTTAGTTTTTTACATTTTTTAACTGTATTTGAATGCCTTCGAAAACAGTCTGGCTTGCTTGGGGACGTGTATTATTTTATGCGACGTTATGCTTCTTTTTTCTTAGCGAATGTTTATTTATAAAGAAATTTAACATTTTAGGGCCATTTGCTTTTGATTGGCGTCAGTGGAGCAGGCAAAACTACGCTCTCTCGTTTTGTCGCCTGGATGAATGGATTAAGCGTTTTCCAGATAAAGGTATAAGAAAATCGGATTCTAAAAAACCTATAGTTGTTTTGCAGGAAACTAAAAATTGATGCACTTTTCTCAGAATTGTTAAAATTTGTTGTGAATCTCATTATTATGAGCATTATTGGCTCAACCGCGGATCTTCGTTCTACTAGATTCATCGCAAGTACACATACGTTGAGTTTGACGAAGATTTGAGAAATGTTCTGCGAAGATCCGGATGCAAGAATGAGAAAATCGTGTTTATTTTGGATGAGTCAAACATGCTGGAGTCCAGTTTCTTAGAAAGAATGAATACCTTGCTGGCAAATGGAGAGGTAACTTTAGATTTTGATATCTTGGCTTCGAATTAAGAAAGCTTGTCCGTTGTGAAGTCTTTTCAAACTGGGATTTTTTAGGGGGTAATTGTCGCTTGTTTAGTGATAAATCAATTGTACGCTTTGGGTGGCACCTTACACTTGAACTCAAGTAGCTTTAAAAAGATTTGTTGTCACAACACAAGGTGACTAAATACTGGGTTGTGTTATACATGCATGCAAGTGTTTCTACTCTAATACTTGCACAACACAAGGTGACTAAATACTGGGTTGTGTTATACATGCATGCAAGTCGTTCTACTCTAATACTTGTCACAACACAAGGTGACTAAATACTGGGTTGTGTTATACATGCATGCAAGTCGTTCTACTCTAATACTTGCACAACACAAGGTGACTAAATACTGGGTGTGTTATACATGCATGCAAGTCGTTCTACTCTAATACTTGTCACAACACAAGGTGACTAAATACTGGGTTGTGTTATACATGCATGCAAGTCGTTCTACTCTAATACTTGCACAACACAAGGTGACTAAATACTGGGTTGTGTTATACATGCATGCAAGTCGTTCTACTCTAATACTTGTCACAACACAAGGTGACTAAATACTGGGTTGTGTTATACATGCATGCAAGTCGTTCTACTCTAATACTTGCACAACACAAGGTGACTAAATACTGGGTTGTGTTATACATGCATGCAAGTCGTTCTACTCTAATACTTGTCACAACACAAGGTGACTAAATACTGGGTTGTGTATACATGCATGACAAGTGTTTCTACTCTAATACTTCGATCCTCGTTCAGGTTCCTGGATTGTTCGAGGGAGACGAGTATACTACTTTGATGACTCAGTGTAAGGAAGGCTCACAGCGTGATGGTCTGATGCTGGATTCCAGTGAAGAGTTGTACAAGTGGTTTACAGAACAGGTACGTGATTTTTCTTCATTTAATTTTAATTTGCAAATTCTTATATAAGATTGACTTGGGACATCCATTGACTTGTGTTTTCCTTTAATGATAACCAGCGTTGTTTGTATATTTCAAGTACTCCGTTGGTTAAGTATCGAAGAATATTTGTTATCGACTCGTGGGTCTTAGATTTATCCGCCATTAGAGGCGACTTTTGAATGTGCACAGTTTTGCAATAATATATATAATTATTCTCTCTCATCACTCGTTTTTAATTACGAGATTCACAGGTACATTGACCTAATATTGGCTATAATAATGGGTTTCGCTGAAATTAAATTGATATGATTAAATATCAACAAACGCCTATACATGCTTGTATTAAATAGAAAATTGCATGTATACTAACATCACCAGTTAGTCCTGCGCAGATGATGGGAGAACATTCGCTATTATAGTTTAGCATTTTTATTTGCTTTTCAAAGTATCTATACGAAACTAACGTTAACCTCTTTTTAAAATAAGTTCTCAAGACTCATTCTTCGTCGTTTAATTTACCTTCGATTTCGAAGGAACCTAAAGCGCATGTGCTACGGTCAGCTGAAAACTTTCACTCTCCCTACCTTAGTGGATACATGCATTCTCACCTAATCTCAGCGACATGTATGTATGTCATAGAGCCATGGCACTTGTTTATTACAAGTTGTCCCACATTTTGGTTTGCCAATATCTTCGTTCTTCTTTAAACATCGTGCATGTAATTTAAAGCTTGGAAGCCTCTGAGGAGTGCGTTTTGAAGTTGTAGACATGCACCTGCATGCTCTACCGCAAATATGGCATAATTTTCTTATACAAACCATCAAAGAATTTTATATTAATCGTAATTAAGCACGTAATTGCTTGTATAAAGAAGCAATATCGCGTGTTGCATATATGGTCCAGCCACTTATATCATCGCAGATCGCACGAGATAAATTGGAATTTTTAGAAAAGGAGGAAAACAAAGACGCTGTGTTTCGTCGTTGAAGAGGGTGACGCTGACCGCTGTTGTTTAAAGAGATTGAAAAATGAGCGATTCGTATGGATATTATTGCAAAGTTGCTCTTACGTTTGTTGTGCTTTTCGGTATAATTGGTAATATTCTGGTAATTCTTTCCTTTTTGAGACAAAGAAAACTTCTGAAGAGCAACTTTTATTGCCTTGTTTTCCACGTGACAATCAGCGACCTTTGCTTCCTGCTGTCTTCCGTCTACGACGTTTACATCGCTTTCGCCACCGGAACCATGGCAAGTTTCGAAAATCCTTCGACCTGTTCCGCTTTCTTCTTAACTCGCGAAATATCCCTTCTGTTAGGAGCATACTTCATGTTGGTTATGTCCGCCTGTCGTTACCGCGCTGTTCTTAAGCCATTGAAACCTGTCATTAGTTCCCGACGTTTGAGGAGTATTGTATGTTTTGTGTACCTATCGGCATTGCTTGTGTCTGGCGCGAAGATCCACTTATGCCTGGTTTCCTTGTCTGAAATACCGAAAACAGCCGTTGTGATTGTTCAATACGCCAAGACGTTTATTTGGTATATTATTCCGGTAACCACGATGACTGTTATTTACTGGAAAATATGTCGGGAGTTGATCAGAGGAAACAATGTTGTGAAATGCTCTACTTCAAGCGCAAATGGGAATCAAACGAAAGAGAGAAGGTTCAAGAGGTTGATGCATCATAGAAATTCGCGAGCATTTCTCGTTTCCTTCGTCACTGTCGTTTGCTTCACCGTAGGTGGACTTCCTAGGCATGTCGGATGTTTGCTGTGGTATTCAGATTCAGGCAGTCGTGGTTCTCGTCTAAACCAATTTCTAAACATTGGGTGGTTGATCCAAACAACTGGGACATGCGCGATCAATCCTTTGATCTATGGAATACTGGACAAAAAGTTGTTGTCAATTTGGAAATTTATTTACAGGAAAAAATAACTGTATATAGAATTTCTATAACTATTGATATGTAATATGTAAACTAAGATGTCCGTAAGAATTATAGTTTAAGGACATATCTTGACGGTGGCAAGTTATTTTAAGAGCGTATATATTTTCCTTTTCATTTTTCCTTAGAACTATATGCACTTCTACTATATGGATTATAATTATTATAATTTATTATTATTTATTGCAATTACTCGCCTTCCGGATGAAGCGTCATTTGCTTGAATGGTTACTGGTTTAATTTCAAATAGTTTAGAGTCGAAGAGATAACCTTTAAAAGTTATAGCTAATGTAAGGACTGGCGCTCAATGCTTTTTCTTATAGACGAAATTAATACGGTATTTCGACCGAATTGGTGGCTTGATTTTGAGTGTATAACAAAAGTCCTCCTCATTTCGATTGAGAGGGGAGGGGACTTATAAATATGCAGTTAATTGACGACAGGGCTTTTTTAAGAGAACCAACCCCCGTTTTGATGAAGTATATACTTAAGTCTTAAATCTACGTACTATAGATTAAAAGATTGTACTTTTTTTGTCTTAAAAACGGCCAAATTTCAAAATCGTTTTTGGCGCATGCATGTACATATAACGCCAATGGTTAAAGATATATTATAAAATTTAAAGTTGCGGTAGTTGATCATTTGATATTTTTCGTAGGTCATCCGCAACCTTCATGTTGTTTTCACAATGAATCCATCCTCTGAAGGACTGAAAGACAGAGCTGCTACCTCTCCAGCTTTATTCAACAGGTCAGGGTTACATGCATGTTTAAAATTTAGAATAAACCACGGCTAAAATGAGATAAATAATTAAAGTTACGTCGATTTAATGAGTTCGTCCATGGCATTTTCATGCATGAATGACGTGTGAGGTAACTTCTGTATAAAGATTTTCAAACCGATGTTAGCAGCTGAATTACGCTGAAAATTTACAGTCGCAGGTTTTAGATTCAGTCAAAATAAACGTTATCCCGCAGTTCGGTTACATTTAGCGCCTGCAATATTTTGTTCACTTTCCATATTCTTTTAACAACTAACCGAACATGCTTGTAATATATCATAATAGATGTGTTTTGAATTGGTTTGGCGATTGGTCCACTGGTGCTCTCTATCAGGTCGGAAAAGAATTTACCAACAAAATCGACTTGGACAATTCATTGGTAAGTGCTGTATACCATGTCATGGTAATAATTATCATGATGGTTCGTCGAATTAATATGTGCCATTTTTAGGCCGAAAAAGTTGCTTTTTTGAATGTGGACTCGCACTATTTTGCAGTTTTCAAGATACTTCCAAATGCAATATTTTCTTGTAATTGCACGATATCGATAAAAGACTTTTTCATGCTGAGTGAAATTAGCACATGTAAAAATTCCTTATTCATTTATTTAGTACCGTGCTCCAGACTATCTCCCCGTTGTTTACGAAGGATTATCAATACCACCAACCCACAGAGAAGCCGTCATTAACGCCTTCGTATTTGTCCATCAAACTTTACATCAAGCAAACGCACGTGTTGTGAAACGAGGTGGTCGTTGTATGGCTATCACTCCAAGACATTACCTCGACTTTATCAATCATTATGTAAGTTATCTTTCGATTTAGTTAAAACTGTTGGAAACTACGTGGATTACTTGCAGTCGCTGAAGGCAGTTATGAGGAACAACAAGAAACATTTGTTTTACCTTTTAAAGAGGGGGACTAACGTAAATCTATAATGCCCCTTTTAACGTTAACCTATGAAGGCAGTGGACGAGATCCTTGAAGGCGTATGGTGCATACTCTTTAGGGCGGAGTAAGTGTTTTCATGCACGAGAAACTGTGGCGTGCAAATAACCCTCGTGTTTCCACTGTCCATGCAGGTGAAATTGTATAACGAGAAGAGATCCGATTTGGAAGAACAACAACTGCACTTGAATGTCGGTTTACAGAAGATTAAAGAAACTGTTGATCAGGTTAGTGCTATGTGATGAATAAGTCTATGTGGCTATTCATGTTGACAAATGAATGACATTGCCTGGGCTATTTCCTTGTCTTAAAGGTTGAAGAACTGCAAAAAAGTTTGTCAATGAAGAGTCAGGAGCTGGAAGCGAAGAACGCATTGGCTAATCAAAAACTGAAGCAAATGGTATGCGACCAGATTCATACATAATATATCGTTTTGTATCTGGATTATACCCTGGAGATCATCAATCCAGGCTACATGCACTGATCCGTTTCTGATTTTTCTCTTATTCTCGTTTAGTTGAAAGACCAGCAGGAGGCCGAAAAGAAGCGAATAACCTCAACTGAGATTCAAGCTGCCATTGCGGTATGTTCTTGCCGATGCTTAGAATTTGAAAAATTTGTTACAAAGTATTAAAGTGTTTTGAACACGAAATTTACAATGTGACTTTCTATAACAGGAACAAACGGCTAAGATAAAGGAGAAGAAAGCCCTTGTTATGGAAGACTTGGCACAAGTTGAGCCTGCTGTTCAAGATGCTAAACAAGGTGATTTCATTTCGTCTTTCGTGCAGTTTTTGCACTCCTTGGGTTTTATCCTTCGGGAAAAATTGACTGCAAGGATTTAAATTTGAGTCTGGCAACATTAATAAATTTGGCAAGGTACATTATATATTAGCTAGTTAGTTGGATACACTCAACGTAAGTTAGCTGTGTGAATATTCTATACGTGTATTTACATTGCATTTGCATTATTCAATCTACAATTTTTACTTGGCTCCATTTCAGCGGTGAAATCTATCAAAAAGCAGCACTTGGTCGAAGTACGATCGATGGCTAACCCGCCACAAGCTGTTAAAGTGGCTCTGGAATCGATTTGTTTGCTGCTGGGCGAACAGGCGAATGACTGGAGAGCAATCCGTGGAATCATCATCAGAGATAACTTCATTCCGACCATCGTTAACTTCCAGACAGAAAATATCAGGTTAGCTGCATGTTATTATTGTACGGTAACAATAATCAAAGGCTTAAAAGTTTAAACGAGAGATGGTTGAATAAAAACTCGATTGAGACTTAATAAGAAATTAAAAATTATTCAAACTGAAATATTTATCTAATTTGAAACAAAGTTTAATAAGATAATTTCCCGGAAGAGCTGTTGTAAAAAACGGTTGTAATTTTTAGTGAAAAGTTTCCTGGAAACTTTGCAGTATTGTGATACGTGGCGAAAATTCAAACGACTCAGTCATACATAGTGTAATCATTCCGGGGGAGTGAACTTGATATGTGTTTATAGCAATTTTTTGCGTGGTGGGAATTAAGATTAAGGGTTTTAAATCATTTTTACTTGTCTTATTTAACAATTCTTCGGCCCTTTTACCAATTTCATAGAACTAAGAATCGAGGAATCTATGTCGTTCCTGTGAGTTTGACGATATTCCTCCTCTCTGGTAATGGTTCTGTTTTAGAGGAATTTAACCCCGGAACATACGATTTTTTCTCTATCATCGCAAATGTGCATGTGCTATATCGGGCCTTGATCAATATTCACAATTGTACGCCAGAATATTACATATGAACTATAATGTGAACTGAAGCGCGGCTTTTGCACATATCTGATATGTACAAGGATTACTTTCATTCCTTGTTCTACAACTGCAATGTGCTAAAGTAAAAACCTTCAGCTAGAATAAAATAAACCACCGTATATGTTGTTGGAATACTTCTAGTGGAAGGTGATATTCTACCATTATTATGACGTAATAATAGACCGAGTAAAGACTCGCGTAAACGCGGGAGCGCTAAGAGAACGGAAACATTTCTGGGCTGCCTGTGGCAAGTAAATAGCGGGGTTATGCATCCATAATCATGATCGTGGTGCATACTGAATAAAGCATTTCATTGATTTATGATTAAACGTTTTAATATCTCTCCTAATGAGTACAAAGGAACTGACATAGTTTTGATAGCTTCATTTCATACGAGTCTCTCAAAATATTAGAAAATATCCCAATACAAACTTTCTTCATGCAATTATATGGCACGCAAGCACCAATCATAAAATAACCCAGGTTACATCATATTAATATATCCAGTTTTATGTTGATTGTTACTGTCCTTATTTCCTTAGTGAGGATGTTCGCGCCCAGATGTTGAGCAAATATATGTCTCAACCGGACTATAACTTTGACAAGGTGAATCGTGCTAGTCAAGCATGTGGTCCTTTGGTTAAGTGGGCCATTGCTCAGGTACGACATCGATAATTTTTTTTTTCTTTTTTCGGCTATAAAATTGTATAGGAAACATGAATTTACAACAATTGAAACAGTAAATATTTATACACTTACACTCTACTTGTTTTTTCTATCTTCCAGCTTGGTAAATTTCAAGGTTGCTCTTAAAACCTGTCCGTTAACATTCTGTCTTTTCCTAAATAGGTTAAATATGCCGATATGTTGTTGAGGATCGAACCCTTGCGCAATGAACTGAAGAGTCTTGAGAGCAAAGCAAGTGTTAGCGAAGCAAAGGTGCGTTAAAGCATGTGAAGTTGTATCATCACTGTAATTCTTAAATATAATGTATAGGAATGTAAAAACAATTGTAAAAAATTCCAAGTTTGATTTAAGGGCCCAACTTTTGAATTAAGCATTTAGTACTAGTGCAGTCATATCAGTGTCAATAGAACATTTGCCGCAAGACACCAAACGCGTTTTAGAACCTAGCATTATTAGGCCGCTTGTAAGTCCGTTTCAAATGGAGGCTCTGATACGTTTACGATGATAAAGCTTGTTGTTTATACTCCTAAATTACGTGTGTCTTAAATTTGAGCTTGTGCTTTGAAAAAAATGCTTGGACAATACGGTGTTATACATTATAGATACAAAATTAATTATTTTTATTCAGGCTGTAGAGATTGCAAGTGTAATCACTGGCCTTGAAAAGAGCATCTCTCAGTACAAGGAAGAATACGCTGCGTTGATCAGCCAAGCTCAAGCAATCAAGAGCGAGATGACTGCTGTCGAAGCTAAAGTGAACAGAAGTGTGGCGTTGTTACGTAGCTTGTCTGATGAGCGAAGTCGTTGGCAAGCGACTAGTAATGCTTTCCAAGCTCAAATGGGGACCATCGTTGGTGATGTTATGTTGTCTTCTGCCTTTTTAGCTTATGCAGGTACTGTGTGTGTGAATGGAAAATAGCTGTACAATAATATATGTGTCCTATGCTACAGTGCTGAGTAAACATTGTTTGCCTAACCATAAGAAGTTTTGCGAAGTTACCATACTCGACGCATCATTGAATGTTATATAGTATTCACAATAAGTATACTTTAAACTGGAATATTCCTGTGGCAGGCTCCAAAAGCATCGAAGCGACGCTTACTGAAGAAAATTATGCTTGTGTGAAAACAAGATATACAAACGCATGAATCGATCTCTCTTTTGATAAAAAAAAGTATATTAAATATTGGCTTCGAGTGGATCTCGAATGGTTTTTAGTTCTAAATCGATTTCCATATACCGATTTTTATCTCGCACACCACTGTATATAACTGCGTGTACCAACGTGAAATTTTAACAAATCCATGGTAAACATTTCAGGTTATTTTGATCAACAACTCCGTCAAAATTTGTTCACAACCTGGAGTTCTCATCTTCAACAAGCTGGTTTGGAATTCCGCCAAGATCTTGCCAGAACAGAGGTAGGTGGACCGAAAAAAATCTGTAGTAGCTACATGTAGTTTTCGACCATATTAACAAGCTAGCCGTTTATCGAAATAATAGCTTAGGGGCGTGTGGATGTCAGATTTTTGCTTCTGCGGAATTTTAAAATCTGGCGCTTCTACGCGTGCTTAGTAACGTATTTACTTAGCTACGGCATTTATAAAACAATAAAATGCAACAGTCAAATACAATGCTTCATATAGGCAGCTTTAAATCATATTTTAAATTAACGATCGAGGTTTCAATCACCCATTTTTGCCATAGTACCTATCCACCGCTGACGAGAGACTGGCTTGGCAAGCAAATGCTCTGCCTACAGATGATCTTTGTACCGAGAATGCAATCATGTTGAAAAGATTCAACCGATATCCTTTGATAATTGATCCATCCGGTCAAGCCACAGAGTTTATTATGAACGAATACAAGGGACGCAGGATCACAAAGACAAGGTTTGTATAAACGTAACGGTGATTGCTGAATAACCTCAAGTTTTATCCCAACATATCTTCCAAATCAATGTTCCTCCTTACGAAACTCCTTATTTGATAAGATAGCGATTAGAACGGAGGTTTGGAGGAACATCGACTGGAATGATGACGGTACAAAGCTTTTGATTGGCTACAGTGGCTTAGCACTTCATTATAGTAACTTGCAAGTAGCTAATTTATATTGCAAGCCAAAGTGTGAAATGAAAGTCCAAAGAATTTCTTGAATGTTTTATAAGAGTACTTAGCTACAATTTATCAATGCAAAACAACAGAAAACGTGCTTGTTCATGCCGTGAAAATTTGGCTCACAATATTCCATTTTTTTCTTCTTTGGCAAAAAATCACTTCTTAGAAAGCTTGTAAGCTTTTATCTACCCCGTTAGAAACTATAATAACGAGTTAAACTATACATTTACATAAAATTTCTAGTGTCCAGACGTTACAGCTATAATTCTAATTAAGATCTCATATAGCCTTTCTATTGCAGCTTCCTTGACGACGCTTTCCGTAAAAACCTGGAGAGTGCCTTGCGATTTGGAAACCCTCTCTTGGTCCAGGTAAACTAGTCGCTGATTGGTAGTTATTTGAGGTTGCATGACTGAAAAACTCATGAGCTAGATCCACTTTTTTCACTTTTTTACCAGTTGGTTAGAATATTCTCATTGAGAGTATTATTTTCGTTCAATTAATTAAAATATTCATTCAGATGCACGTTTAAATGTGGTTTGTTTTCACCATACCGCCATGCAGTTTTTGTTCCTATCGTTATTGACAGTTCTGTCCGTTTCTTCTAGGATGTGGAGAATTATGATCCCATCGTGAATCCAGTATTAAACCGTGAAGTACGACGTACAGGTGGCCGAGTGTTGATAACTTTGGGAGATCAGGACATCGATTTGTCTCCGTCGTTCACAATCTTTATGTCAACCAGAGATCCTACTGTAAGTCTTCAGGAGAAATATTATACTAATAATAAATGTTAACGGGTGCAGTGATAAAGCAGTTCAGTGTGAACAAAGTGTTGGTTCTTAGAAAATGTTTGTGATTGAAAGGTCAATGTCGCAGACACTTTAAAAAAAATCGAAAGAATGAACAAAA
The DNA here is from genome assembly GCF_004324835.1 of Dendronephthya gigantea. Lineage (NCBI taxonomy): Eukaryota > Metazoa > Cnidaria > Anthozoa > Malacalcyonacea > Nephtheidae > Dendronephthya > Dendronephthya gigantea. The sequence continues at coordinate 1,302,991 of NW_021163057.1, read as the reverse complement.
AAGGAATTGCTTTAGAAGTTTTTGAAGTACCATGACTGTTTTTTCAGGTCGAATTCCCGCCAGATTTGTGCTCTCGAGTGACGTTCGTGAATTTCACGGTGACAAGAAGCAGTTTACAAAGTCAATGCCTTAATTATGTTCTTAAAGCTGAGAGACAAGATGTGGACACCAAACGATCTGACCTGCTAAAATTGCAAGGTAAATGATTGTAATCCTTACTAAAGCTTTACGAATATATCTTTCTCACCGAACTACACCTTTACCCTAAACAAGGTCGTTTGGAAAGCCTGTGAAAAAAATGCCCAAAACGTTCCTAGCTATAACTGCAAAAGCTCCAAACATTGCGGAACACGAAAGATGAATCTGCTTGTCAAAGCTACGCTATTTTTAAAATTTCTTCACACGCACGTCCTATATAGGGGAGTTCCATCTGCGTCTGAGACATTTGGAGAAATCTTTACTTCAAGCTCTCAATGATGTGAAAGGAAGAATTCTGGATGATGACAGGTGCGAGTACACTCTTTTCTTTACCCATACTTGTGAAAATGTTTTTTTGGAAATGTTCTTGGAAAAACGTAACTGACGTTAAATGACCATTGTTATTATTACTTTTGCCAAAACGCGATAGTTTGAGATGAAATAGTAATTTTTTTGAAATTTTCAGAAATTTTTTGTAAGCGAAATTACTCGGGAAACATCTTTCATTGAATAGTGTCGTGAATATATATACTGTAGCATTATCGGAACTTTGGAAAAGCTGAAACAAGAAGCAGCGGATATTACAAAAAAGGTCGAAGAAACAGACGTAGTCATGGCTGAAGTCGAGGCTGTTACTGACCAGTATAGACCACTGTCTCAATCTTGTAGCAGTATATACTTCACTATGGAATCGCTCAACCTTGTAAGTGAACCTCATTCAGGAGATCTCGTGCATAACTGTGCATTCTTTTCTATACTATGAGTATACGTTATTGTTATAGCTTATTTTAAAACCTATATTTCGCAAATAAGGTAAATATATACAGCTCAGGTTGTCCCTTATTTTTCACTTTGTCTCTCTTTTAGATCTACTTCCTGTATCAGTATTCCTTGCAATTCTTCTTGGATATGTACTTAAGCGTTCTGCATGAAAATCCAAACTTGAATAATCAAAAAGACTATATAAGCAGACTGAACGTCATTACTACTGACGTTTTCCAGGTAAGTTGAGTAATATTTTTTAAATTTTAGTAATTTATGCATTCTCGAAATGCGACTGATCCAACCATTGACTTTATTCGAATTTAGAAAAAGAAAACAAAGTTTGCAAAACAACATTATAGAGTGGTCCATTTTTAGAGTGGGTAACCATTCAACAACTTACTAATCTTTATTTCGTTTCTAGATCGTTTACAATCGCGTTTCCCGCGGTATGCTTCATGATGACAAAATCACGTTTGCCCTGCTATTGTGTCGTATTCATCTTCGTGGTTTACCTGGGTAAGTCATCGTTTGTCGCTGCTGTACCCGTTGTGTTGCGGTCACTTTGTTGTTGTTGATGTTGTTCTGTTGTCACTCTACCCTACCACTCTACTGTTGCTTTGTCTCTTAATTCTTGTTGTTACTGCTGTTGTTCATATTTTTTTTGTTATCCCTGTTTTTTTTTTCCTGGGATCGCTATTGCTCTTTCTGTGTTTATTGTTATTTTCGTTATTCCCATTGTTACCCCTCCACTTGTTGCTGATGTCTTTTTTTAATTTAGCATTATCAGTTTTATTGTTCCAATTCTTCTCCTTGTTAATTGTTGTTTTCGCTTGCTCTATTTTGTGTTCTGTTTTGGTGCTTTTTGCTGTTGCCTTTGTTGTTGTTGTCGCTATTTTTTACCCACAAGTTGGTCTTCCTGTTGTTACCTTACTGTTGTTGGTTTTGTTTTTGTTGTTGGTTTTGTTGTTGTTGTCGCAATTGTTGGCCAATGGGGTCTTTCATTGTCGCTTTTGTTGTTTTTATTGTTTGTAGTTCCTCTTGTTACTGCTGTTATTACTGTTGTTATGGTTAACTTGCTTTAGCGCTGTACAGGAATCAAATAGATGATTTTTTTCATGCAAACAATTTTAGATTATATGAAATTTATTCTGACATTTCTAGAGAACGGGAGTTTGAAGAAGAATTCTCGCACTTTTTGGAAGGTCGGGATGCACTTGTGGGAAAGAAATCTGCCAGCGTAGACGGTCTATCACCAGAACAGGTAAATTGAATGAGAAAGATATTCATAATAATAAATGTGCTCTTCACTGGACGTCGTCCCTTTAAAGACAAACAATCTTATAACCATTCTGACTGTTCTTATGGCTTCCATCACAAAAAGGGTCTATGGAATAGTCTTTTGCTGTGTTCAAAGCGATAAAGCCGAGAAAAGACTTTTGCAATCCATGCAACTTTTTTGATCGGGTTCCATTCATTTCCCAATCCAATGCAACATTTGAACTTATATATAGCGATCTTCTTGCTATTTTTTGAACACTGTATCAGTGCATGTATGTTCTGTACTGTATCTGTTCTGTTTTAGAGTCAAGCAATGAGTCATTTGGCCCAGCTGGTTCCCTTCAATAATCTACCAGGATATATCCAGTCGCACAGAGTAAGCTATCCCTTTGTCCGGAATGATGCTAAGAATGCATATTTGCTTGATGTATAATTATAGTCCTTGTGTCTTCGCCTTATTTGTTATTTGTATGGGAAAATGTAAAGCACAGATGAATCAACTTTGATCTTGTTGCACATTCGGTTATCTAAAACCATTATAGCAACCAGACAATACTGTGCTGTATAGACTAGATGATATTTTCCATAAAAATTGGCGACATCTATATTTCTGGTATCCATTCCAAATGTGTGTAGTCCTTCGATTTATTCTTAATTTTTTTGTCTGATGTCACCCCTCCTTAGGATTTCTTTGAATGGTCTGAGGATCTCAACCCTGAGAACAATGTCCCGGTTTGCTGGGAATCAAACGTTGAACTTTGTAAGTATTTGTATTCATGTTTTGTGTAACATGTATGTATGCAGGAGTGGACTTTAGAGTGCCGTATATTTTTATGTTAAACGACACATAATACTGCAGCACCGGCACTTTTCTCTAAGTGCATGTAATACCAGGCGATAGACTAATGTTAACCAATGCTAAACCAAGATTGGCTACCCTGAGGTTGCAGTGAATGATTGGCGCTACTGCATATGTCATGAGACTTCTTCTGGGGGTTGTGAACGCAAATCTCGTCTCGGAAACAAAATAATAGTACTTTATTTTCAGTCACACTATTACTGATTTGTTTATTCATTTGCAAATTGCAGCTTCTGTGGGCAACAGTTTGTACCAGCTTCTTGTTGTGCAGGCTTTCAGACCAGACCGTGTTCTTGCTATGGTTCATAAAGTCGTTGAGACGGTATTCGGGCAGTCGTTCATGCGAGCTTCAGAACAGGAACTTGATCTTGCATTTATTGTTGACAAAGAGGTACAGTTGTATCATTCAGCATTCCAATACGCGATTGTGTTATCATAGACAGTGCCAATTTGAATTCAACTAAATTCAATAGTACATATTCAATAGCATGTTCTAACTGATATATTACTCGTCATTTATACGATGAACTCTTGTCCTCGCGTATCTTTCGTCCCTCAAAACAATATCTTGAATGCACTTTGACAACTTCTTGGAAAAGGATCGTTATTTACCCTTAAATGTGTATAAATTATATAGTGTCCGGTCTGTTAGTTTAACTACACTTCCTAAAGATTGTTTTATTAGTTTGTATGCATTTTCACCGAACTAGTTTATTTTGAGCCTCAAACAAAAAAAAATGTTTAGGGCCAAATTCTTTTTTTACCACGTTGACATGCAGTGGTTATGTATGAATCGATTTCACCATTTGGACTCGACTGAAACATGGGTGTAATTAAACTATTAACGAGTGCTTAAGAAAGAAAGGGAGGTGGAGAGAACGAGAGGAGGAAAGGGGCGAGGAAAGAGGCAAGGGGAGAGAATGTAAGAAAAACATGGGAAAGGGGTATGTCAACCACGATGTGCTCAAATGTTATTTGCTTGATGTTTAGATTAAATCAAGCACTCCGATATTGATGTGTTCTGTATCTGGACATGATGCAAGTGGCCGTGTCGACGATCTTGTCGCCCAACAGAACAAACAGTGTACAGCCATTGCAATTGGTAATAAAAAATACCTTTTTGAAAGTAGTAATGGAATATCAGTTGTTTCAGGGCGACTGCGTTCCATCGCATTTGCAACTATAATCTCTTGATATTTGAATGTAAAAAGCTTTACCCCGATATATGAAAATGGGCTTTTTTAGAAAACATTTATTTTGCTTTACTTGTGCATACACTATATTGTAAAAAACTGGTACTATTCTTCAATTTCAGGATCTGCCGAGGGATTTAATCTTGCCGAAAAAGCTGTCAACTCCGCAGTGAAGTCCGGAAGGTAACCTATCAACCTTATTAGTTATATATATTTTAGTCAACTGTGATCATGAAGACCTCTTTAGTCATATTGTCTCGTACTCAATAGGTGGGTCTTGTTAAAGAATGTTCACTTGGCCCCACAATGGCTGGTCACACTGGAAAAGAAACTTCACACTCTCAATCCGCACTCGAACTTCAGGCTCTTCTTAACAATGGAAATCAACCCGAAGGTTTGTAAACCTTCTGTAATTGGAAATGCTATACAATCCCTGTATGCAATTTGGTTTTTCAGCTTTCTTCTAATCACACAACTATATTCGTCTAACTTCTTTCGCATGCAGGTTCCTGTAAATCTGTTACGAGCTTCTCGTGTCTTCGTTTTCGAACCTCCACCTGGAATCAAAGCAAACTTGTTCAGAACGTTCAGTACAATACCTGCAGCACGTATGTGCAGGGTAAGTTTAACGTTTATAGTCAGTTTTTTAGTATATAAGTCATGATAATATAATTATTAACTAGAACGTCCTATATGAATGGGTTTCAGTTTCAATTTATAAGTTAAAAGCAATGAAATCTATAAAAACATAAATTTATACGTTTCGATCTTAACAAAAATAGGCACATTCAAAAGTCTTCAAGAGTCCCCATGCATAGGTCTCCAAATTATACTCTACAATTTATTCTTCGTATTTTCGTACAGGCACCAACAGAACGAACGCGTCTCTATTTCCTCTTGGCGTGGCTACATGCCATCATTCAAGAACGACTTCGTTATGCCCCGCTCGGCTGGTCGAAACATTACGAATTTAGTGAATCTGATCTTAAAGTGGCCTGCGATACAATCGATACTTGGCTTGATAATGCATCACAGGTAATGTATCAGTTTCTACACATCAACAATTGAGACACCGGGTAAAGAGTTAAAATTCTTTTCTCTGTTAAAATTTGTGCATCATTTTGAACCTCGTTTAAATCCTATAGGATCATTAAGAACAAGTTTCCGAACAAATACCATCACGCAGAACATTTAAAACTAGAAAAGAGCATGAAAGACTGTACTAATAATGTACACCTGTGACATGTGATGTTAATTTTTATACACGATGTTTTGGTGTGCCTTTGATTATCCTCTGTCCCCCTCTTCCTGTCATATTTGTTTTATCTTCACGTTCACGCACTCAATATAACCTTCGTTTAGGGTCGTACCAATATTTCACCGGACAAAGTGCCATGGGATGCCTTAAGAACTTTGCTTACTCAAGCCATATACGGTGGACGTATCGATAATGAGTTTGATCAGGTAAGAATTTTTATTCTCGAAAAAACGGTGTTGATTCCCTTCTATCCTCTCACTATGCACTGTTTTGTGTAGCGATTGCTCTCCTCTTTCGTGAGTCGGTTGTTCACAGTAAACAGTTTTGAATCAGATTTCCCATTGGTCCTGGACGTTGATGGTTTGAAAGGAAAGAGCGTCACTATGCCAGACGGAATCAGGTATAATGTCTGTTTTTAAATCGGTTGTATTCACGTCCACCGTGAAAACAAAAAACAATACTGAGAAATGGACCATCATTGATAGACCTTTAATTCGACTCTAAGGAAGGCGACTGAGTTAACGTGTGATTGTAATAATTTCCAAGTTCAGTAAATCCTAAATGCATGAATTTAAGGTCGTAGATTCAATTTATATTGCTGATTAGGATAATAATCTTAACCCTAATCCTAGCCTGATCTAAAGGAATTATATTGGTATATTTAGGATTTAGTGTTTTCTTTCAGACGAGAACAGTTTGTACAGTGGACGGAGAAACTTCCTGATTCTCAATCACCATCGTGGCTTGGTTTGCCGAACAACGCGGAGAAATTGTTGCTGACTGTGCAAGGTAAATACAGCCGAATTCGCATAACTAAGTAATAATGCCAGGCTATTTGCTGTTTCGTGTGTCAATAGTGTTACAGTCGCGGCCATGGAAGCGTTCCGAAAAATATCGAGTAATTAATTTGCTCAAATTTATCAGTTAGCTTACGGAGTTCATCAAATATTTGTAAAATTCCTAAGTTCCGGTTTCGAATTGACCAATCTCTAATCCTATTGGCTATTAAATAAATAGAAGAATGTGATTGGTCAATTCGAAACGGCAGTTAGGAGTTTTTCAAATATTTGATTAATTCCGTAACATATTCCAACTGATAAATTTGAGCTAATGAATTACTCGATATTTTTCGGAACGCTTCTCTTCTATTGCCACGACTGTAAACGTTAGCAAGGTCATTGGAAGTAAGTCATGCTCGTATTTTTGTTTCTCGTGGTTTGTGCCAGAAAGGTCATTTCAAATGGCCCGGTGTGTAGTGATTGGTAAAAAGATAACAGGTGCGTTTTTCTTCTGCCACTAATAGGGCAAGCGCTCACAGCTAAACTTCTGAAAATGCAAAACTTGGATGACGAAGAAGAGCTCGCCTACTCTCCAGGTCTAGCCAGGTAAATGTACGAGGTGAAGTTGGTGTAAGTTAGGAATTTTCAGATAAGGACACATCGATATATAGGCATGAACTAATCCACTCGCCTATGAAAGCAAAAAATCGCGTTGAAATTTGCATGTAAAAAGTGATGTGTGTACTAGTTACTTCACATTTTTCTTTTCTTTTTTTTTTGATAGGAGTAATTCTTTGATCTCAAGTGATGTGCGCCCAGCTTGGATGAGAACATTGCACACCACTGCCTCTAATTGGCTTGCTATGGTGCCAGAAGTAAGGCCACTTGATATTATATGCAAGTCTTTTTCACAGTCAATTGGTACAGAAATAATACCATAGAGTGACTAAAATGCCCAAGATTGCAGATATTGCATTATTGTAATTGCCACATCACTTATTGGTTTCCACGTCAGTTTGTTTTCAATTGATTGTAACACCGTAATATTTGCACTGTAGGAACTTGTTGCCTTGAAACGAACCAATGAAAACATCAAAGATCCGCTGTTCCGTTTCTTCGAAAGAGAGGTGAGCCTGAATTTTTTTGGTCCGACTTTAAAAAGTGTTTGGATATATATAGACAGAATAACTGTTAAAAAAGGTCTACGAGTTAACCAACAGTTACATGCATAAGAGTTGGTGTTCTACTACCATGAAAACAGCGGTTAAACTAGCTAAAGTTAAAGCATTTTCTGAGCTGGAAGCCAATGCAACCTATAATGGGAATTAAGAATTTTTTTCAAGAGTTTTGCAGTAACACATGCATGGCAAAATACACTGTCGTTGACACGTATGACATGTGTTCGTTGATTATTTTCATCAGGTGAATGTTGGTATTGGCCTGCTGACCACTGTGCGCAATGACCTGAAAAATGTGATCGCCGTTTGTGAACAAGTGAAGAAACCAACCAATTATTTGAGGAGTGTAATGAACGATTTGATGAAAGGTATGTCTGTATGGTCATAATCAATAGACGATTCGGAATTGTTGGCTATGCGCCTTCGAAAGTGTATAACTGTAGAAAAATAGATGCAGAATTGCTAGAAATCCTTACTTATAGTCCTTGATGATATGCCCTAACCATTATTACATACATTTTCTGTTTAGCAATTCTGCCCAAAAACTGGCGTCGTTACACAGTTCCTGAAGGTCTGACTGTGATTCAGTGGATAGCTGACTTCAATGATCGCATTCAACAGCTCCAACAGGTCTCTCGCGTATCCCATAGCGGCTCTACCAAAGGTTTGAAGGTAATTTCTCTGCTGTGTTAAATATCAGCTATTGTTATGTTGTGTCCTTACTGCTTGGTCACGTGTGGAATACAGATATAGCTGCAGTGCTATTCTGTTATTGTTTAGAATATGCGTATTCGACTCGGATGGTTGTTTGTTCCTGAGGCTTATATCACGGCGACCAGACAGTATGTTGCCCAAGCAAACAACTGGTCTTTGGAAGAACTCTCCTTGAAGGTACTATATAGAAAGTTTGAAATTTAGGACGGTACACGACAGTGAAGATATATACTACTTCGAAAACATTACTCCGGAAAAACTTTACTCCCTTTCGGTAAAACGGAAAAAACGGCGAGACCTGTCCTGATGAACCTCAGGTCAAAATTTTACAGTTCAGATTGTCGATATTTACATCTGCCTCCCACGGAAAATGCAGTTGCACTGCTTTATTCTCTATGTTCTTAACGAACTACTCTATTTTAATGCAAAATATGACCGCTCAATGGAAAGCGCCCTTTAAAAACTATTTTTTGGTAATTCACTCTATTACTTTGGACGTATTCATATCGTGATAAAAGTTGTTGCCTAATTTATATACCTTACCAAAAAGATTTATTAGAATATATTAAAATGTTATGAAGGTGGCATGTTTGAAAATAATCATCGCATGTACGTGGTTGTTATACAAAACTTTCTGATGGCCCACTGCAGTCTTATCAAAATCGTGTAATACGATGTTATTATATATGTTGAGTTTTCCGTTTCGAACCATTTTTTAGATGACTGTCTCCCGAGGAAAGAACGATGAAGTCCAGCTTGACGATTGCAGCTTTGGCATCACAGGTAATCACCACATGCTTGGGGTGCGAGATCCATATATTAAATTTAGCGTACAAACCTTGCTGTGTTCTCGTATGTAGGTTTAAGGCTACAAGGAGCAAAGTGTGTGAATAATTGTCTGGAGTTAGCCGTAGTCATTTCAACCGACCTGCCCCTAACAAGCCTTAGTTGGATAAGGTATGTTGTTCCCATAGCCTTTTTCTGAGGTAGTTTTATTTTGCCTTCCGCCTTCCAAAGTTCTGTTTAATACAGAACGTATGAAATTGTATTTTTGAAAATTAACTTATTTGAAAGTTTAATTTAAATATTAAATTGAACTTTTGAAAATTAATATGTCATAGCGGAAATTAATGTCACTTGCTAAATATGTCATAGCGGGATGTTATTGGCCGCTGGCCAAAACAACTGCCTCTGCGACCACCTAATTAACTGTTGTCAATCACACCTGAAGACAACAATCAAAAACGTAGGCGGAACAGTGCAGTTATTTACTATAGCAATTTTTGATGCAAAAAAGTTTAAATGCATCAAATGTAGCAGACATTTTAAGCTCCTTATAGTTCCTGCAACTTGCTGAAGTTGGGAAAAACGTCCGGAAATGCGAATATGTTGTAAATTATAATGATAAATAAAAATAAAAATAAACAGACATGAATAACAAGGAGGAATTACGTTTTAAACTAATCGGTATATTTGTTTACACTTTTCAGGCAAAGCCAATCAGAATGGTATATATTGTACTTTTTATCAAAATTTATGCCTTCTGATTGGGTCACTGAAAATGTAAACAAACTTGCTGATTGGTGAATCAGTATTACGGGAAATACTTGATGAATCAGTATTACGGGAAATAGCTCGACTGCATTGTTTAAACTATACAAAGAGTCGAGAGTTTTATTCTTGAAGTGAGAGAACGTGCATCATTCTCCCTTCATTTAATCATGCAACAATACTTCGACTATAAATATCGCATGAGCACCTAGCTACGCTGATGATGACTCCCCGCATCGCTTTGAGTTTTGCTGATTAGAAAAGACATCGTGCATGTCTTATTGTTTGGAGCTTTGATTCGCTGCCTTTTCTGTAGAAAAAAGCATAGTTTTTCAGGTATGTATAAGAATTAAGGAAGATAAGTGCGTTGCGTGTGTAATAAGTTGAGTGCCTATATTTTCTTGCGTACATCCGCATACGAATGAAGAAGTTTTGATATTTCTGGTTCTTTTTTTCACAGAACCACTGCTGAAGATAAGCGTACACAACAACAAGTGGTAAGTAAACTCTAGTTATTCGCCTTAGAGATTAGAGAAAAATATAGATTTTTCACAATTCGATGAACAGCCTGATATTTCACCGACATTTTCTTAACAAAGATAACCATGCTCGGAAATTAACTTTGTTGTCTGATTGCATGAAGATGATTGTTGTCTGATTGCATGATGATTTAACTTAACCTCCTTACATGTATCTAAAACTGCATTGTATAAAGTTTCCTGCAATCGCCAACTTTATTAGCCGTAAACTATTCATGCATGTATGCTTTGCCTTTACTGTAATCTTAGAAACGAAAAGCTGGGAATGGGAATTCTATCCTATTTGACAAAGGAAAAATGTCTTTTTGGTCCAATTTAAAGCCATTCTGCTTTTCGGTTTTGCTCATAACAATGCATGTTTTGAATTTTTCTCATCAAAAACACGTGTTCATATTTATTTAAAGGCGTAGCGGACCTTAGGTTTATATATTTTATTAGATATTCAGACAACACAACGTATTTCAAAACGTATATAGAAGTTCAAAATGTATACAAACTGTTTGTTTACACACGGACTGGACTCCCACTTTAAGATGATAATCCTTGAATTTTTTAAATACGATTACTGCACGTGAATGCTTCTAAAAGAGCATTGTTATATAATTATAGCCCGAGTATTTCAACTATAATCGGTTGCTACTTAATTCTTCAGGTTACCTTGCCAGTGTACCTCAATCAAAATCGTCGAGAGCTTCTCTTCACGGTTGACATGGAATACTCTGAAAAAGGTGGTAATTACCGTTTCTATGAACGAGGCGTTGCATTCCTGGCTTCTTCGATGACTGGTTGATCTATATTTTAACTTTACTTCATTTAGACTTTAGACTTTAAAAATTATGTTAGCATAACGTATATAGTATAGGAACATTGATTTTATTTGACAAGTTGATAAATCTGGTTTATTAAACGGTCTTTTGGTGCAAGTTGTTATTACGTATAGTATCCAATGTTTAAGCGTGGAATTCAATATGAACTGAATCGATAACTCGGTCGCCATGCATCTTTAACCTTTTGAGTCGTATCTCCGGACTCTAAAGGTCGTTTTAAAGCAAAGTTAATTTCATGGGAAATACCGAGGTACCCGTTTTATACCTCCTGTGCATGTTTTGAACTGCGAAGTCCTTTTACGCGATCCTTTCTTGGACCCGGCCTCTGCATGCATGGGTGTAATTAAAAAATCCTCGTATGACGCCTCGTGCTGGCTTGGGGAAATGAGGCGAGATAAAATTAAAGTAAAAAGAGTAATCGTTCAGCAGCAAATTAAGATTCTCCAGTCGACACACAGTTGGTGGCTAGCCAAGGTCGAAAGACGTACCCTGTAGTTTTCAAAAATTCTCTGAAAAATTCAGATAATAGATACATTCGATTCATTCGAATCACATATCAGAGTACAGACTTTGGACAGCATAGACGCATTTATTAAAAAAGACATTGTCTCAACTTGAAGTTCGACTAAGAAGTTCGAATATTCAACTAAAGAGTGCTTATACATTTTGCGGAGTTTCTGATGTTTTGTGTTATAAAATTTCGTCCCAGAGACATTTTGCACATTATCATAGTGAATTTTTACCCGATTCAGGGATCGTAAATAAATCGTGCAAGCATCGTGTTGCAAGTCAGTAGAACTTTTTTTCTGTACCCAATGTATAATTATCATATTTATGTTTGATGACCTATACGGATGATCTATGATTAGGTTCATTAGCTGTCAAGCGTTTCCGTTTTACAGTTTATATGCATATTTAGTAAAGAATTGTATTTTGTTTTGGTTATATATTTAAATGATACATCAAGCAACTAACTCAAGGAATAGACCTTTTTCATAATGTCGTCAAACGCGGAAAGTCTGGTGTCACACGAAATTTAATTGGCTCCACAAAACTATCAAGCCAATCAAACTTCGTGTAACATCAGCCTTTCCGCCGTTTGACGTCATCATGAAAAAGGTCTATTGATTGCGGGTAGGTGTGACAAGAGTCTGTCAAGCTGTCAATAAAGCACTTCAAATCTAACCCGCAATATATTGTATGGCTTATACATTGCTTACATCTATATATTTTGAAAATAAACTGACTATAAGGCCTAACAGTTCTGTAATGCCAGATTGAACTTAAGATTTTATGAGCTTTCGTTTCTTTTTAGTCTCCCTTTCGCATCTATAAGGCTACAATTATCGTACTTTCGGAGGGATGGAAGTTTGATCGTGAAAACACATATTACCGTCTTGAATATTGTCATAACATCCTGGGTTATTTCATAGGGATTAATCAATCAGTTCTAGATGAAAACAACAGGGCAATTTTTGTTTCCATTGTGGGACCACAATCGGACGAAAGAGCCATCTCGGTGACCGAATGCGTTTCGAGCTTTCCTGTTTTTGCCATTCTAATTTGTCATGATGTCCGAGGGGCGGAACGAATTCTGCGACGCTGATTGCTGGTTGCAAAATGCGCTGCAAAGTTTGTTCCCGCTGATGAACTTGACAAAAACGAGCTACACCTTAGTTGAAGCAGAATATATTTTAATCCCCCTTTCGTGTTTCATGTCGACGTTTTTTTATACTTTTTTGAAACTAAACATACATGCAACATATGTATATATGATCGTGACATTTCGGAAGGAAGAAGTGTATTGTGAAGCGTGATAGAGAGATGACAGCTTCTCGTGCAATATTGCTGGCCTCTTCCAAGAGTGGCAAATGAAGATATAATAAACTACAGTAAACAGTTCTAAATCGTCTCTCGGCGTCGATCTATCGTACATATACAGAAGAGGCTAACTTCGTCTGGTCGTACGCATTCAGCCGTTTACTGTGTCATCACTCGCACGGATTCACCCAGGTTGGTAAAAAATTGGGTGTATATGAAACCTAGCTATTTGCATCGATTTATAACCTTTTATGTAACGTTTCACATATAGTATAGTGGGTTTACGCCGCGACATGTTTTATCCTTTATGCGATATCTTACGAATTAACGTGCGCATTTCTCTGCTTATTTATACCTATAATTTTCAGCACCCAAACCAGGGAAAGACGTATATATTATGTTCAATTATGTTATATTTAACACGAACAAAGACCGACAAGGACGAGCTAGTCTGATTTAGTTTTTGTTTTATATGCATTCTCTAAATTTCCAAAAACGAACGTAATTGCGACCATGACAATATAAACACCTTCATACTTCTGTTTTATACATACAGCATACAGAGTTTCAGAGTTCATACGTGCATGCTCTCGTCAGTAGAGAGACGGTGGACGGTTTTCCGCCATATTGTGCAAATTTGATATGAAAATCCATGTATTTTCTCGGTCTGATGGGCACCGGAACTTCACCAATCAACTCGTCCAATCAACATGTTTTGGAGTTAAATGTCCAAGGCCACAATGGACATATTTCGCAAGTTTTCCATGCAATTGATCCAATGAGTTGAAAACTAGCGTATGACTTACCCAGCTTCTAAAAAAAAGCTATTTTGGATTGTCTATGGACTGACTGAAAAGGCAATCGATTTCAAAATAAATTGATCTTTTAAAATAAATGGATTCCAAAAGAAATTGAGCATTCAGAACATGAATATATGAATATGACCTCTCTCAGTTATCCGCTCCTTACGCCACAGAATCAGATATTACCACTGATCTGAAGTAAGGCTGGATAACGCATCTATATATTAGCCAAACTACTTCCGGGTTCACTCCCTTCTATAGATGCGTTATCCAGATCAGTGCATGGATATAACGAGAAACGCTTTTGGAAATTTGGAAATCTGCCGCTCTACATGAAGGGTGGTCCCATCATAGTCGTTAGTAACTCATTTTAGATGCATAACTCAGTAGTTTCATGCAGGTTTGCATGGTGATGACCTTCAATTCATATCAGTAAGTTAAGAGCCCAGGTCCAATGTGACAAATGGAATGTAAACATTCAATTGGCTTTTCACCAAGTTTGCCTGGCAGGAATTTAATTAATACCTCGTGACCTAATTGTGCAGGTCATCTTCATGATATACGTATGTACGTATATTTAATAGTCAAGTTTATGGTCTGCGAACCGAATATGTTCGTTAAACTTATATAAATAATTGATTGGGCATTCGAATGTCTGTTAATGAACATTTCAATAGTCCGACATACAAAATATTTAATTGAAAGTTAGGATCCATCCAATGAAAAATAGACCTGATCATGTAATTTGCCGCGTCCGTCCAATGCTGTTCCCCGCATCGCGGTCTCTCGTGCTTTTTCCGAACGTTCTCCGGCCACGATCGGCTGCTCACATCGTCAAGGGACACCCGATGTTTGTTTTCTTAATTCTTTTCATCGTAAGAGCACTTCTTTTTCATCTGAGTTCATGAACGTTCCCCAAGTTAAGTGTGGTTACACGTCTGATGAAGAACGAATTTAATTAGGAACACCGAAGAATCGAAACACCAACTTGTTTAATAGTATTGTATCCATAAATAGTAAAAATACGGTATATCGTTTAAACTTCGCACGTTATTATGCGTTGCCCTATATATAAATAAAACTGTACGGAAACCAAGATTCATTAGCCTCCTCCGCAGGCATCTCTTATGTATTTATATTAGGCATTTATATTTGGTTTGGGTTAGCTGTGTCGGGGAGTGAGAAAAAAAATTTGCACAGCTAACCCATGCCTAATATATCTAAAATAAATACATAAGAGATGCCTGCGGAGGAGGCTAAAGATTCATATTGGATTACATATTTCGTTATAGCCAAGATTTGTACACTGAACTGGATCAGTTATAATCGTGACTTCAGTAATGTCTACGTCTATTAATGAGAGTCACTCTACCAGCCCAGCAGTCTTTTCGGTGGAATGGCCGCTGACGCGTGAAAATGCAGTCAACAGAAGGCAGACAATAGCAATCAGAGCAACGGGCCCTCAAATTAAACATAAAAAAACTGGATATCGAAATAATGTGGAACAAAATCAAACTCCATCTTTTGCTGAAACCAACACGCAACTTTATCACCACAATTCGTGTTCATCGGTTACAGCGGGAAACGATGAAATTGTCCAGCACGCGTCAAAACGCACTGTACCAAATATCTTTACCTATTTGGATCACGAGGAGGCAATCTGGCTTGCTAAGGAAGTAAATGAAGCGAACAAAAGTATTTTTGTTGAAGTAGCTGCTAAAAGATTTAAACGAGATGATGAAATTTTAGATCAAACGAAGTCTTCGCTGAGTACTTCAATGTATGTTCTGTATGTATGAAATATTATACACTTAATGTGTGCTCCCGAGGGAAATAGTGAGTTTTGTTTTCCCAAGAGTCTGAATGTTCCCCGAGACGAAGTCGAGGGAAACATTTAGACTCGAGGAAAAACAAAACTCACTTTTTCCCGAGGTGTAGCGAACATTAAGTGTTTTGTTATATAGGAACCAAAACATACATGTTATACGACAATTTCATTTCAAAAAACTTTGTTATGATAATATGCGGGCAACAATTTTTCACTTGTTTCCCTGGCGGGAAACATTGCGTTTATTTAAAGTCATGTGACTACGAATGAACCAATCACATTTAAAATACACAGCACCTATATAACAATGATGTATATTCTAAGAAAATGTTTTACAAACTAATAACTAGCTTTGTTTACATTGTTTGTATAGAAGTCTTCTTGGGGACTTGCGAAGCAGTATAAGATACCCGGACGAAGAGCTAGCGAAAGACCTAGACATGTGGGATGAGGTTTCAGCTAATTTTGGTGTACGAAACATGGTCAACTGTCTTGGGCTGCTTAGTAATTTCTTTTCCCAGTTGCAGAAGGAAATGAAGAAATAGAGAAAAGAAAAATCAATGTTTGATGGATTCGCGCGCAGAAAGATGACACCGAATTCATGCCAATGTTCACTTTACTTGGTTAATACAGACAGGCCAGCAGTCTAAGGCCTCTGGGTAATGAATCTGAATCAGTGGCGTAGCCAGCCTGACGATTTTGTCCCGCTATGTAAATTTCGAGTTATAATTATTGCCTTTAGAAATCTATTGTTTTCACAGTCAGTGAACACTAAGATATTAGCATAGCGAGACAAATCGACAGGCTGGTTACGCTACTGATCTGAATTATCTATAAGTAGCAAAATAGGCATGTAGCTTGTTAAAGAAAGTTATAATATTTGATTATATATAAGTAGCTACGTGTTTTGTTGCATGCATGTTGCATGCAGCACCTGCTGTTATATATTTATATATATATATATATATATATATATATATATATATATATATATATATATATATATGTATATATATATATATATATATATATATATATATATATATATATATATATGTATATATATATATATATATATACATATCCACTATTATATTTCTTAAATACGTTACTATTTATATATATATATATATATATATATATATATATATATATATATATATATATATATATATATATATATATAATTAGTAACGTATTTAAGAAATATAATAGTCGATTTCATAACTACAGTAGCAATAACAAAAGTTATAAATAATTAGTTTATAGATTTATTAATTATAAGTAATTAGTTTATAGTTTATAGTTTAGTGATAATTAAGTCATTGATTATAGGTGATCTATCCATATAATTCATTACTAACTAATGATATAGTAAATAATAAGTGATAATATAATATTTAATAATTAATTAATTAATTAATTGATAATTAATTGATAAATAATTAACTATTAAATTGAATTAAATTATATAAAATACATTCTATCGTAAGATAACGAGCAATTTTGATTAGAAATGATTCGCTGCGATTAAATTTGACAATCGATGAGTAATGGTAATTGCACTGGGTGGAGTGCAATTTGGTTTGATATCAAACCCGTGGTTACAAAATCGCACGACCGCAAAATGAGAGTTTGATTTTACACCAAATTGCCCCGCACGAAATGCAATTACCACTTTATTATATTTATTTTGAATCATACTAAGGTAGCCACGAGAAATTTCGTTTCATCTTTATATTTTAAACATTTGAATAATTACAAAATTTACAAAACTGTTGGTTCGCGCCATTTTTAATTGTCAATATATATTGTGAATATTTTCGAAAGGTGGAGGCATCTATGACGTTAGGGCTGTTTTCCACTGTCGCGTTTTTTCGTACGTACGTTTGAAATAATTTAAATGATTGTTATGAAATCAAGGATTGAATAGCTGTTGATCCTGTTAATGATTTTTTTGGCTTAAAATTAATTACACAACAACTTGAAAGGTTTTAAGCTTTTACGTGCGAAAAACGTGACAGTGGAAAGCAGCCTTTATCTTCTAGATACTGTGAGTAATCGATTTTATAATTTGATTCGGCCATTTATGTTTTTTTCATTCAAAAACTCAAATTTTGTGTCCAATTCCTGTTAAATCTGATTGGCTGATTGAGTGGTTTACATTAACCTGAAATTTTTGTCTCCCGCATATCTTATTACGCATGGCATTACCATAATCACAGTCAGCTAATTACAACTTCACAGCCACATGAATGCAGCTATAATCAGAACTTCGAGCTGGCTAACGGCAGCCAGTAACTGATTAAATATACGGCACCGGATTGCACAGTGAAGTTGCCTTACTGTTCTCTCTCTCTATATATGCTGTGATATCGTCATTAAAATCTTGGTGATAATTTCCTGTAAATTAAACAATGGTCTAAATCAAGTTGATGAATCAATTGTTAAATATATTATTAGCTTAAACGGTGGATAAGTTCAAAATGGAAAACAAATGTATCTATTTATTGAACAACTGAGCTGAAATATTTCGATGTAAATAGTTTAATTGTGAATGGAAGTACATATTAAATGAATAAGATGCAGGTTCATTCATTCACAAGATCTATTTTTAAACTTTGGCTTATCCACTGTTTAAGCTAAACGCCGGCCGTACGAGCAACCGGCCACTGAATGTGATTTGATCTGTTATCTATATGTAATATGCATGACTGCCATCGTATGCCTCGCACTTTGTGTCATTTGTAATCAGGACAGATTTCGTGCTGTCGTCTCCTAATTTAGTCATAATGTTAACTGAACTATTATCTTTCACGACGCAGCCAGGAAAGCACTGTTTGTAGACGAGGTATTTATATTCCGGTTTGGCGTCTGTTCTTGGATGGCTTTTATATCTTACTTGTGTCTTGTTACAAAAGTTTGGTTGATTACGTAGATTCCTTGGATTGTTCATATAGTTATTCATAAAATACTCTTTTGACACTGCAAGCAAAATGGTCAAAAGGATTAGACTGTAAGCGTATACTGAACTCAAATGTGATTGGTGTTTTTTATACATTTTCCTCTTGAATAAGGGGCAAGTCTGCAGCGCAATGATAAATAATTTGTGTAGTTATATAACACAGAAATTAATGCATGATGATAATTAACAATTATACCACGATCTAGAGTTGTATAACTCGGCTGATACCCGACGAGATGTTTACCGAGTATTACCATATTAATATAAAGCTAGGGATGGAGGGATAGGCCACTTTCGCTTCACCACCAACCCCCATACCCCTTTTCACTGCCCGGTACTGGTATGGAGAAATCTGTTTAATAGTCAAAACAGTTTAATTAACAGTTTTGCAAAACAGCGCGGAGAAATGTCTGCGCACGCTCCAAATCATCAAACTATGGGGAAGAATTTTAATTTTAAACTCTTTCGCACAACGACTAGCAGTATATATTGGCAGAAGAGAAAGCTATACTATATATATATTACTATATATATAATAACGTAATGATTTAGCACGCAAATTCACCACGAAGGCTGCTGAATGGAAGATTTTATTATCATACTCACCAAGGTTGTTAGATGACGTGTTATAAAGTTTCCTTTCTGTTCGATTTCCACATTTACACGACGTATGATTTAATACTATATATTTATAGAACTTGTTCGTTTTACCAGGATCCCGTTCATTATTTCTAAGATCGGGAACAACTATTTCGATGTTCGTTGTCGTTGCTTGAACGGGATGTTCACCCTTGCACAATATGTTTTTCTTTTTTAGCTCTTTAAGGTAAATTTTAACGCAACGGTGAACTTTGATAAAATATGGATATCTGGATACCGGTGTCGCAAAGTTGTCATTATAAATTGAAATCACTTCCGTTTTTGGCCCTAAAATGAAAGAAAAATCACTGTGCTGGCGTTCACGACCTTCTTGCGCTCGTTGTGACTCGTCGCGTCAATTTAGTATACTCGAGTATGATCTTAATTCAGTCTTTCTTTTCCTGAATATTTCGGACTAGTTCAATAGGCGAGCTGAGGCCAGCATCGGAACTCAATATGAGAATTGTTTTTTGAATGCGTTGATCAAATCTTCGTAATTACCTGTTATTAGATCTGTTTTTAAAGCGGCAAATTCCATATTTTTTATTAAGAAGAAGAATAGTACAAAAAGGCTCAGTCCAGAGCATTTCAGACTTGGTACTTCACCTAAAAATATCATTCAAATAACGTTATGACGTCACAATAATGTCGAAGACATCAAAGTTGTCATTGCATCAACGTCCCACAAGAGCGGGAAACTGAAACAAATTCGAGCAAACGAAGTTGTAATGTTTATTTTTCGACTTTACTTATCTTTGGCTTAATAATTTTTCTTTAGTTGTGTTCATCCTCACTCAATAATTATTTTATACGGCGTTCAACTAAAATCGTAGCTGAATTGTCAATTAGCCTTTCTCACGATGACGAATATGCCGCCATTTTTGGGGTACTTTTTTCAAAACCAAGGGCGTAAGACCTCGTAACGGCGAATATCTTCATTTTTACGATGAATTTACTCTTCAAATGGTTTGTTGATTCTGAAAAAAAATGCCTTTCATATTGTTATAATTTTTTAAACCCATTTGAGAAAATTGAAAGTAGCTACCCCGAAAACGTCATGGTGAGAAAGGCTAATTCTAGTTTTGCTTAGCAACGGAGTAGCAACAGAACTGGCAATGAAAATTCATTATAATCTGTTTATAAATCTCATTTGGGTCATTTTGCGACGTTTATGAAAATTCTCTGCGATTTTAAATTTTGGTGAACAATAAAATAAATTGTTTTATTTACGTACTTTTAGCTTAGTCAAGGACGAAAAGGATACCACTTATATAATCTAAATCATTTTAGTTTCAAAATTTTTTGTGCAAAAAACATCGGTAAAATTTAACACTTTTTTCTGGCTTCAATAAAAACTTCCGCTATAACAAGTAGAAAACATCAAAGGAAATGCTCAGTAGCGGCTTTTTAAACAACATGAACACGATTAATAATAATACTCGATTTTCATTGCTGGTTCTGTTGCTACCCTGTTGCTAAGGAAACTTTTATGCTTTATGAGTGGATATATTATATAGCCTACTAGAAATACATGCATGCAGCATCTACTCGCCAATTTAAACGAAGAAAAATATTTCCTTAGCTAGCCAGACTTTACCCTCTAAGCTTATATTACGAAATAAGCTTATATTATAAAATGAATAAGACCATAAGCATAGCTGATTTTTAAAATTTTTCGGAAACAAACACACTTGTAAAGGTGAAGTAAAATGCACTTAGTCAGAGTTTATGTGAGAGTTTTTATGTGATTACAGTCGACTCTATTTAAGCTTTAAAGTGATATTAATTTTTATCAAAACTCCGAATTAAACTTTCAAGAATTCTTTTTAAAGTTTAAACGATGATGAAAATCCTTAAACAGTTGGTAAGTCTTCGTAAAACGACATACCAAGCTCATATACTTATGAAAATAAAATGCATTCTTACAGCAACAAGAAATAAACAAATTTTATAGACACCTACCACTTCAAGGATTATAATATAAACTACGAGTCGTTCCTATTTCACCAACTGTTTCAGTATTTGTTCTGGTAATCTTTTAATCTTTTCCCAGTGTTTATATAATTTTTATCCGTATACATACCAAATATCATGCGTAGTGTAAACGGGGTTAAGGCAAGAGCATTTGAATATGTTGCAAATTTTGTGTCAACTAAGCAAAATCTTTTATTTTTTTCTTAAATGAAATAGAAAACTACCTGAAGGTAGTACATATTCAAGGTAGTACATTGAAGGACTTTTTTAATATTTAGCTCGTGGAAAAATGTATAAAGGTCGCGACACAAGAACAGAAGCAACATGTACGTACCTGGAAACATTTGAATATCAAAAATTTCGGTGAAATTTTATTTAATTCTATGAAAATTCGGGCAATATTTCTCGTGAGTTGAATATTTTATACTGAAAGCATTCGCCTATTCCCTCCTCTCTCCCCATGCATCACAGAAATATTCAGGCTTATTTATAATTGTATTGATAAATAAAACTTTTTCATTGTTTGAAAATACACTACTTAAAAGAGTCATTACAATGCTTGAAATTAACTGCAGAATTTTCACTCACACATATTTACCGTCCTTATAAAGGCATGAAGAAAAAAATTGTTTTCTCTTTGTAATTAAGTTCTGTTTGTGCAACCAAGCCAATTTAACCGTGCTGTTCAATTAATTCTGCAATCCAGCGCATTGAACAGACTACCATTAAAAAAAAAAAAACACAAAACACCAATTGCGAGTAAGCAAGTTCACTCACTCATTAAGAGTGCTTGTGAGGGAAAGGGACAAATTTACATTCTTAGGTTTGAATGAATATATATATATATATATATATATATATATATATATATATATATATATATATATATATATATATATATATATATATATTAATTGTGATTGGTCCATGTCACAACATGATCCAAATTTTAAATTTTTTGAGTACATTGTTTAGTCTTTAAGTTTTTAGCAGTATATATCATCAACTTTAATTGATTCACTCTTTGCAAATAGGCCAGAAAATTTTACGCTTGTATTCTAAAAGCTCACACACACTCAAACTCATTGAGTGCATGGGAGATCTCAATCTTCCCATGGCGTTCGTTTCACTCTAATATAAGATCTTGGTTATTTTGGACGGGGAAATTGGCCCACCTTTACAAAAATTCCACATCAAATCACATATGTAAAATCATGTGATATTATGTAAATTCAAAATTCACATGAAATCATATGTGACATTTAACATGTGAAAGGATTTCACATAAAGTCTCATGTGACATTTTACACGTGAAATGATTTCACACGAAATCACATGTGACGTTTCACATGTGAAAGGATTTCAAATAAAGTAACATGTGATATCTGATATTTCAGATAAAGTAACATATGATACTTCATATAAATTAATATGTCAAAGGTTTCATTTATAATTATAATTTATAATGCCGCTTTTATCTACGAAAATCTTGTCTTCCGATACTTTAAGGTCAAGCCCCTGCCTGCAGGTAGAATTGCCTTACGTAAAGAGCCTAATTATTCCATTTACCCATTATGTCTTTCGAACTTAGACCATGTGGAAAACTTAAATACTTGTGCGAAGAAATCTACAACGCATATATCTCGAAAGAAATATTGTTTTTTATTGCGAATATGGCAATTGTATCTTCCCTTTTACTTTATACATTACTGATAAAGATATATGAGCCACGTTCTCCGGCGAACCAACTTTTGCCCAGCGGTTGGGAATAAGTCAACATCGGAAGATATGTCAGATAACATCGAGTCTATAATTTGCAAGGGAACAACAATTTATGGCATACCAACAATTTGACACATGAGATTATAGTGCAACCATTAAGCGACATCCACACCACAATCATTTTGCTTACCGTCAGGAATCTGAGCGGATAAAAAGGTCAGAAAAATGCGAACATCAACAAACCTCCAGGAAATAATGATTTCTTCCCCTCATCACAAAGTTTCAAAGCTTTGCACCAAGGGTTTCAATTTCTGTCAGGATTCGGGGCGTCAGCAGCTAGCCGGCGGTGAAAAATGGCATTTTTTATATAGGTTTATGCTAACGATAATAACGACATAATTTTGAAAATCACTTTTGTTTTTTTTCCAATCACTTGTAGCACATTGAATAATCTAGAAAAAATCGAGTACGATCGTTAAAGACTTCCCCGACAATCATAGATTCGTCTTTGATCTCTATTTTCAATCTGTCAATCAGTACGGGAATCTTTGTAGATGACTGGAAGCACTGGAAGATTCTACGAGTAACTCCCATTTATGTAACTTGCAATTTCGGGCCAACTAGTTCCTGATCTAGTCTTATACGTGAGCCGACTAGTTCCTGGCCTAGTGCTATCATATTGGTTAGAGAACGGCAGGGAAATACCCGACTATAGGAGGCTCTATTCTATCAATGTTGGCCTTGTGAACCCTCTGCCTCGCATTGATAGCAGACATGTACATTTTCACCAAAACGTACAGGCGGATTCGAATGTCGATTTTGTTACATCAATTGCGTTTTCAAAGGAACACCAGTGTTACTTTGGTCGAGAGCGTTAATTTTTGCAGGGAAAATTGACCGAACGTGCATAGGTTTATAGGGCCACGTTCTCGAACGAACACCAATCATTAACATTTGCCGGGCGGTTGGGAATAAGTCAACATCGGAAGATATGTCAGATAACATCGTGTCTATCGTTAGCTACCAGTTTCAACACACTTTATAAATACCCACTCGCACACGCACGCACACGAAACCGCTCAACGTCCATGACATACCCGGCGGAAAACTTCTATTTCGCATTTGCATTCCCGCGGACGTACTTAAGATCTCTGTGCGGAATTAGAACCCTCGCCTCGCTCAGGGAATATAACAAGCATCAAACCTTGAACTCCTTAAGATGAGCAAAGAGTTTTAAATGCGTTGAGCAGTTATTGTGGCAGATTACTACAGTTTCATAATACTATAAAAGGCTCCATCGAGAGTATTCCAAATTTGGTATATAACCTAAAAATATTATTTTAAATCAAGTATCAGTCCTTCAGATTAAACAATCCGACTATCCGCGCTTTAAATAGCCTTCATGCAGTTAAGATCATTAGTACGGAGATTTTATAAATATCAATGATTTCTCTTTGTTTAAAAGAATTTACCGCATGATGGCCGGCATGTGTGAAATCGTCATGTCCAACGAGTATAACGTCAGAACCGGCATGAGATGCGACTCCCCATAAAAACGAATTCAATAACCATTATTCATTAACAATCCTATGTTCCTATATATTATGCGGCTGAAACAATTCTCTTGCTTACTATTTCGATGCAACTTCCATTTACGATTTTGAACACGAAAAAGTTGAACAATACCCTTCGAACGAAACACTTCAACATTTTTAGAAAGCTTCTGTCTCATTCAGTCATTTTTCATTTAATATATTTGTCGCCTAATAAAATATGTACATGCAACGGGAGATTGATATAATCTCAACTTTATTTGTAGTTGGCACAGCAAAATATCTTACGTTTACTATTTTAGAATTTCCACTTACCCATCTATATGTAGTTACTTTTAAGGCTTCAATCGATTAATTTTTATTTTCTCTTTTTGAGTAGTTCTGACTTCTGTTTCCGAGAATGAGCCGACAGTGCAGTTAAAATTATGCCGGCGACAAGGCAATTTATAGCATGTTACAAACCATGACGAGGCAGCTTTTCAACATGTACCTACAGCCTCCGCCTGAATTCCGTACATTCTTTCTCTTAACATTCCGCCTGAATTCGTGTATTCTTCCTCTTTTCTTTTTTTCCCACATTTGACTGAGTGTTTTTTAAGTCGTTCGATCATCTTATCACCCAACTCGGGATATTACATGAACATCCAGATGCTGCTGATCCTGCTCCAATAAAGACATTTTATCCTTAAATTGATTAAGCCAGGTACTTGCACATTCTTCCTTTATCGTTACTCTTAATATAATTCATGTTACATTAACGGCATGACCTGTAGTCATATTGCGTTGAAATTAAAGGGTGCTTGGGTTTTGATTTTATTTTGCATGATAGAAATGAGGGGTTGATAGATCCTAAGA
Source organism: Dendronephthya gigantea (assembly GCF_004324835.1). NCBI lineage: Eukaryota > Metazoa > Cnidaria > Anthozoa > Malacalcyonacea > Nephtheidae > Dendronephthya > Dendronephthya gigantea. Next base: position 1,277,692 of record NW_021163057.1, on the reverse strand, counting down.
GAATTTCCTATTTCTGTATGTCAACAAACCCTTAAAGGTTCCGATTCCTAATGAAACCATAGAAAAGGATTGTCTCATGCGTGATTGTACGAGGAATTAAGGTATTAACTCAAAAGCTGGAATATATCATCAACATGCAGATACTGCTTATCCTGCTTCAATGAAGATATTTTAATACTTTAATTAATGAAGATGTACTTGAACATTATCCCATCATCGTTACTGTTGGGCTTTGATTTTATTTTGCATGATAGAAATGAGAGGTTGATAGATCCTGGGAGAATTTCCTATTTCTGTATGTGAACAAACCTTTAAAGGTTCCGATTCCTAATGAAACCATAGAAAAGGATTGTCTCATGCGTGATTGTACGAGGAATTAAGGTATTAACTCAAAAGCTGGAATATTTCATCAACATGCAGATACTGCTTATCCTGCTTCAATGAAGATATTTTAATACTTTAATTAATAAAGTTGTACTTGAACATTATCCCATCATCGTTACTGTTCACGTAACATTAACGACATCAACTGTAGTCATATTGCGTTGAAATTAAAGGGTGCTCGGGCTTTGATTTTATTTTGCATGATAGAAATTAATGAGGGGTTGATAGATCCTGAGAGAATTTCCTATTTCAGTATGCGAACAAACCCTTAAAGGTTCCGATTCCTAATGAAACCATAAAAAAAGGATTACCTCATGCGTCATTGTGCGAGGATTAAGGTATTAACTCAAAAGCTGGAGTATTTCATCAAAATGCAGATACTGCTTATTCTGCTTGAATGAAGATATTTTAATACTTTAAAAAATGAAGGTGTACTTGAACATTATCCCATCATCGTTACTACATAGTGTTCACGTAACATTAACGACATCAAATGTATAGTCATATTGATGGTATACATTTTGCGTTCAAACGATAGGATGCTTGGGTATTGATTCATTTTGCATGGTAGATATCACGGGTTGATACGGAGAGAATTTTTTATTTTTATTTAAATTAATGTGTTTATATAGTCGTGTTCCAATCCATTTTACAGCCGCCGTAATAGAAGCGTCTGGACGAATTCATTTGCTTTATAAACATTCCTTTCTGGATTTCCGAAGTTTGGTCAAATACTTTAAAAACTCCTTGTAAAGCTTTGTCCTGACCGATCAATCTTTGCCTTTATTATAGTGCTATTAAGCAATGCTTATTGAGCAATAAAAAGAAGTTGTCGATTTCATTGAACAATATAAGAGTTTCTCTAATTGTTGCGAAAAATATTTTACGAACTCCGTAAATCAATATGTTTTTTAGGTGTGTTTCTATTGCCGTGACTGAATAATTTCGAAGGTTTTTGTAATCAGAGGAACAAAAAAAATGTGAACTCAGAAATATTTTTATAACTCCTAAAGTCCTAATTTTTATAACTTATAAACATAGCGTGACCATAGTGCTTCGGCGCAAAGCCAAAACCAAGCCGACGCCAATTTCAGGTGTCAGATTATTAACAACACAAAAAGGCGTGAAACTGATTTGCACTTTATATTGCGGTGTTAATTTCGCACCGAAAATTATGTGTTCAGTAACTTTTTATTTGTTACTAATTTTGGTGCTAAATTGACACTCCAAAATTAAAAGGGTGTTTGCTATAAACAAATTTAGCATAGTTCGCTCTGCTTAGTGTCTCTCATACCAGCATAAGTCATCATGGTCGAGTTTATACTCCTATCGGAAACTTTTAACAACAAATTACCATGTATAGACGCTATCCTATTAATATATAATTCAGTATTTGTGGCTTGAAAAAAAAATCAAAAGTTTTAATTCTTCCAATTTTGGAACTGCACCTAAAGGATCTCAGACTCAAAGTCACCTTAGTTACCATTTAACAATTAGACAACGAGTCTGAGTTGTCTATGAGCGAATATAGTCAACGAAGGCGAGTTGTCTAATTGTTTTAGTATACACCCTGTACCTAGATATATTAATTTCGAGAAAATGATCGATACACCGCAATTACACCGAAAAATAATTTAATTAAATCAATTTTATACGGTCGCGCGAGCGAATTTTTCCCAAACGTTCACCATCACGAATAGACAATGGTTGAGTAGCCAATCAGAATGTAGGATTTGTAATAGGCAATAGTTGGGTGTATACTAAAGTAGTATAATACTGATCGTGCATACTATGGCGAACGTAAATGTATTGAGGCTATTGAAATCCAAAAACACTCTGGAAAGATAATGAATGATTGCATCAGGAGAATAATTAATATATAACTTTTAAAGGATTAGTGATATAAGCATATTCATGAATTTTAGTCATAATAATTATGTAAATTTTAACTTTGTCAGTAACTATAGGTACATAAGGAATCGCCATGTAGTTAGTCCACTGAAGAAGCCCTAACCGGCGAAACGTTTGGACATAATACGACAATAGTTTTATTAAAATTCAATGTCTGAAGAAGAACTCTTAATACATATATATGAAAGGACGAAACTCCGCATTGTCAATAACAACTTAAGTAAAATCACAATCGTTCCCAACTTGGCCTGGTAGCTCAGACGGTAGAGCATCGTTCTAGAAATGCGAAGGTCGCGGGTTCGATTCCCACCGCGGTCAAGTAGAATTTTCTGCTTGCCCGGTTGGTCATACTTGTGTAGAAGAACAAACACACCTTACATATATATCCACAAGTGAACACATGGCTCAATTAAGAGCAAAAGTACAAATATATATATATATATATATATATATATATATATATATATATATATATAATTAATATATAATTACTCGTTACCTAAACAGTGGATCTCTACAGCGCTCTGGCTATCTCCGACGTTGAATATAGAGAAACCGACCGACAACCAAATAAATTTTTTTCAGATCTGACGGGTTCCACACATGCCTATTACCAGGGCACATAACATATTTAAAGAATATAATAGTCAACTTCATAACTAACAATAAAATTAAGTGATTAGTTTATAGTTTAGTGATAAGTGATTGGATATAAGTGATCTATCCATATAAATTATTACTTACTATTAATATAGTAATTAATAAGTGATAATATGATATTTAATAATTAATTAATTAATAAATAATAGGTAATAATGGTAATAAAGTGGTAATGATGGTCATACAAGTGGTTACAAAATCAAGTGATTAATCACGAGTATGATTTTCGCATTAATCTACGACTTCTATCATTATTAAAATGTGTTGTATTCTATTTGCGAATCCGCCATTGTGAATAGGGATAATAACACATTGCGATTATCGTGTTTGATAAAAAAATCCCAGTATTTTATTATATAATAAAAACAAAAAAAAATACGCGGATGCTTGAAAATATGGATTTTTTTCTCTCGTGTTATGTGAGATATCTTTCTTATATCTCTCTCGTTCAATATTATTCTCAACACTCGAAATAAATTCCAGATTTTCACGCATCCATGTATTATATTCTACATCTTCAGTGTAATCAAAAGATTGAATGTAATGAACTTCTGCAATATAATTGTCAAATTTTCTCACAACAATGCTTGGTAAATAGTACAATTTGGAATTATTAAAATACAGTGTGTGTAAAAAAAATTCGAATCCAACTTTGACAAGCTGCTGCGTATAAAATACTAAAGTAAACGATATAATTTTTATATGGCAGCAAAGATTAGCTTATTTAGTTTACGATTATACCGTTCTTATATCGACACGACCAAAACTGGCCGAGTTATCGTCTTTTAAAAATTGTTGCTCGAAATCAAATTTTTCCGCCGATGGGAAATCGAAATGAGACCTCGACAGAAAAGAAAATGCAAATTTAATTAATGGAGGCATTGTGTTCTTCAAACTTTTATCGTTGAACATTAAATAAGAAGAATTTTTGCGTTTTAGTTTTCAGTAATGTTTAGATTTTAAGGCTCTTTGGGACTAATTTTCAATAAAACAAACGTCCAGTTCCCATCGGCGGAAAATGGTGATTTTTATTAACTTTTTTTGTCGAACCAGTACTTCTTCATTTTTTAACTAAATTACACGTACAAAGTATCATTTGAAAGAGAAATAAATGAATTTAACAATGGTGTAAAAATAAACCAAATTCAGGTGGTCCACTACAAATTTTTTCTTGTGGAAACTGACCTGACACACCCAGTATTGGAAAATAGACGATTTTTTGTTAACACGATAAAAAACTACTTTTAAAATCTAGAACGACGGAATTGGTTTTATTCAGTTAGAAATATTTTTTCCTCTTTTTGCTAAATAAAACTTTTCCTGTAATAACTGTTTTGCAGGCTATAAATATAAAACTTCTGCCATCTATTTAAAATACACAGCTATTTTATACGCTATTTTACTTAGACTGAACGGAATACACCACTTTTAGTCAACCATGAACATTCACATTTTGTATTCTGAATTCTGATTGGCTTGTTGCATATATTAGAGTGATTTTTATTGGCTATGAGCAAGAGAGCAATTACAACTCGCAAAGGTTGCAATTAATGCTAAAATCGCTCTCGTCTTAGCCAATGAAATTGCACAAATTCTTATAATTACAGAAGATATATAAATCATTATTAGTTAGGGGCGTAGGAAGCAGTGGTCACAGGGAGAACGTGCCCACCCAAAATTTTTCAAGAGTCCAAACAGGCCTTTTTATGATGAAAAATGCCTTTTGAAGGAGCCCCTGTTCTTTCCTACGTATTCCCACTTACAATTACGCGGGTGTGTTATCTATATATGATTGTTATCGTATGCCTCGCACCGGGCTTTCGTCTCCAAATTTAGTTGTAATGTTCAATGGATCAATATGTTTCACGACACAACCTGGAAAGCACTGTTTGTAGAGAAGGTATTTATATTCCGGTTGGATTCCGTATTTTGGGTGGCTTTTATATCTTATTTGTGCCTTGTTACAAAAGTTTGGTTGATTTCGTAGATTCCTTGGATTGTGCATATAATTACTCATAAAATAATCTTTTGACACTGCAAGAAAAACCGTTTCAAGGATTAGACTGTAAGTCTAAATACTAGAAACACAAATTGTAAGTGAAATGCTGCCAAGTGAATACACCTGGTGCCTTTATCTTCCCCCAGTCACCTCTTGGGTAGTCTTCAGGGTAGTAATGGCAATATTGCGTGTCAAAAAACTCGAGATGCCCGTCAAGATTATAATAAATTACTGAGGTTGCCCTTCTGAACTCAAATGTGATTGGGACTTTTGCATAATTTTTCCTCTCAAAGGGGCAGGTCTGCAGCACAATGATATCTAATTTATGCAGAGATATAACAGATTCTGCACAATGATAATTAGGTGGCTGGATACAGTATATTTAGTTGCGCTTTTGCGTGTGGAAACATTAAAAGCCTCGCAATATTTGTCCAGTTTTAATTTTGGAAAACACTGCCAAAACCAGCGTGAAACATAAACATAAATGCTGCTATCAGAATCAGAACAACCAGAACTGCATGCGCAAGGCGTGTCTATATCTCGTTATCTGGTATGGTCACCTATGCTAAAATTTTGCATGCTGTATTGTAGTACACATGTCTCTCATAATACCAAAAATAGAAAAAAAATATATATAATAACAAAAAAAAATATCGAAAAAATGTCATTTTTGCGTTTTTCAAAAATCTGGCGCACAAAAAATCGAGGGTCACCGTGCTTCTTTTCCAACTAACTATATCCGAGGCAATTGGTCATTTAATTTGGAGTGAATTTTGTACAAGTATGTCGTCATAGCAACGGACGATCTGTTACTAAAACTAATGCGATTCAAAAGTAGAGACATCAAAATATATAAAACCTCCAATATCTCTGGAATAAATCATAAAAATGCACTTATTGACTGATCTCCACGGGAAATATAATTTTTTGTTGACCTTTGACCAACAAAGTGGTCTTGGTTCGACAAAACATGATGTTTCCCTCAAGATCGGTTAATAAGTCTTAAATATATCACGATCTAGGGTCGTATAGCATATATGTATGGGCTGATAGCCGACGCAAAATTTTTTGAAAGCAATTGAAAGCATCCTGGCCTTACGTCATTACTGAGTTATTTCTAACCGATTTCGGGCGGGTTGATAGGGTAAAAAAAATGTAGTCCCGCGAGATTTTTTAATTAAAATTCCAAAACGTTAGCTATCCGTTTTATTCATACGTACACAGATTACGATAAAAAAAGGAGAATGAACTAGTTCGCCCACCAAACCCCATACTCAAAGTGTTCCTTTTCACTGCCACTGATGGAAAAACCCCGCGGATTTTTCAGAAAAATTTATCACGGGGGTCCACAAACATATATATACATATTGGACCGTTACTACGACAACGGTCTAATACTGGGGGATACCAGACTACGTTGGACCGTTACTACGACAACGGTCTAATACTGGGGGATACCAGACTACGTTGGACCATTACTACGACAACGGTCTAATACTGGGTGATTCCAGACCAGGAAAGAACCAATCAGCGCACGCCATTTTAGTCATGAGACCGCGTGCCATATAATATATATATATATATATATATATATATATATATATATATATATATATATATATATATATATATATATATATATATATATATATATATATATATATATATGTATTTCTTCCCTGGAATTATTTAGCACGCTAATTCATGGCAGAGCCTGCTGAATTGAAGATTTTATTGTTATACTCACCAAGGTTGTTAGATGGCGTGTTATAAAGTCTCCTTTCTGTGCGATCTCCACATTTACAAGACGTGTGATTTAATACTATATATTTATAGAACTTCATTTTACCAGGATCGCGTTCGTTATTTGTAAGATCGGGAACTACAATTTCGATGCTCGTTGTCGTTGCTTGAACCGGATGTTCACCCTTGCATGATTTGTTTTTGTCAAGTAGATCTTTATAGTAAATTTTAACGCAACGGTGAATTTCGATAAAATATGGATATCTGGATGCCGGTGTCGTAAAATAGTCATTATAGATTGAAATAACTTCTTTTTGCGGTTCTAAAATGAAAGAAAAATCACTGTGCTGCCGTTCACGACCTTCTAGCTCGTTGTGACTGCGTTCGTCAATTCTGTAAACTCAAGTCTGATCTTAATTGTAACTACCTTTCTTTCTATTCAGAGGGCTAGTTCAAAATATCACTATATTACATCACATGGTGGCAGTAACGATGGGACTTTATATAATAACGTCAACCATGATCTGTAACTGAAGGACAGACGCATGATATGACGTCACAGAAAATTTCATCGGTCAGCCATCGCTTGCTTATTTTGGCTGCCAATCATATTTTAGGACGTGTCTTAAGCAAGCCAATAGTATTTCGTCAATCTTAGAGATATTGTACGCGTGATATCTGCAAAATTTCTACTTTCACAATTTTCCAAGTGTTGGGGAAATTATTTGCCTGTTTGATTTCAGAATTTTTCAATTTTAGTATATAAAACAAATCTCGCCCCGGCGGCTCGTGGCCAATTTGTTTTGTTCTTATCACAGATGACGTCATACCGTGTATTTATAAGTAAACAGACAACGGTTCAATGTTATCTATTTGTTAACTAGCCCACAATGTCGAATCGACCGCCAGAATCTCTCAAATTGTTTTATAAGGTAATAGGTCAGCAAAAACGTAATGTAAATATATGAATATTACAAACAATCAGCCCTTGAAATGAGAAATTTTCTTTAAATGCGTTAGGCAAATATTCTTAATTAAACTACCTGCTATTAGATTTCTCTTTAAAGAGGCAGATTCCACATTTTCCGAAACGAAGAAGAATAGTACTAAAAGGCTCAGTCCAGAGCGTCTCAAACTTGGTACTTCGCCTAAAAAACATTCACAAAAGCGAAACCTTTTTAGGCATTGTTTTCTTCAAAAAAACCCACGGATTATTCGCCTTTCAAATAATCTTCAATCAAGGTCATTGGTACAAAGGCTAATTGGATTGATAAATAAAATTTTTCAAAACTTGAAATTACACTACTTAACAACATTCATTACGATTTCACTTACCCATATTTACCGTCCTTATAAAGGCTTGAAGAAAAGAATTGTTTCCTCTTTGTAATTTAGTTCTGTTTGTGGGACCAAGCCAATTTAACCGTGCTGTTCAATTGATTCCGCGATCCAGCGCATTGACCAGATGACCATATAAAAAAACTAAAAACAAAACAGAAATTGCGATCAAGCAAGTTGTCTTCAGAATACAATATATGATATTCATACAGCACGCGATCAAAAGAGTAACTTACGACTTAATTTCAAAGCCACCATCAGCAAAATGAAATACAATACTTTGCAACACATCCATATATACACGTGCTCGACAGTATACAAAACGATCAGGCCAGAAGTTATTCCAACAATTTATCCCCGTATTACAGTTATTCGAACAATTTATTCCGCTAATGTACTTCTAATTTTTGGTGACATTAATTTTGATTGGTCCATGTCACAACATGATCCAAACACTAAAAACTGTTTTTGAGTACATTGTTTAGTTTTACATATTCACCACTGCAAAGTATCGATAATATCGAGTTCTATATGAGGCTTGCTAAGAAATTTAACTCAAATATTCACTAAGTTCTGAAATAGGAAAAGCAAAATCCACCTATTTTCGTACTTTCAGAACTTGTTATTATCGATTATACTGTTTCATATTCTCTAGTAATAGCAGAGCACCTAAGTAATTATTTCATAGTTTTAAAAATCACTTGTAGTACATTGAATAATCTATAGAATACATCAAGCAAGATCATTAAAGACTTCCACGACAATCATAGATCATTTCAATCTGTCATCTTTGTAGATGACTGGAAGCATTGGAAGATTCTAAAAGTAACATGCACCCATTTATAAATCAGAGGATAGACGAAAATGCGAGAATTATCGAGCAATTTCTATTTTATCTGTAGTAAGTAAGATCTGCGAGAAGCAGTATTTAAATTACAGCTGTATTATTATTTTTAAAATTGATAACCCTTTGCCTCCTTATCAATAGGGTTTTCAACCAAAATCTCCCACGTTGTCTCTATATTGTTTCGAATGTGTGAATATTGGTTCGAAAATCTAGATACCGGTTAACTAAATTATTGGGATTGTATCTTTAGATATAATGAAAGCTTTTAAACAAAATGAGTGAGTAATTTGAAATTCGAAGAATGGAGATGGTTTTGATCGGAAACAAGTAGTCTTAGTAGCTAAATGATGAAACATGAAATTAACACCGAAGATAGTGTACACTAATTAAGCAACAACCTTTCCGCATTCCTTTTCCCCCGCCTTCAGGAAACTGGGCATCAGATTACGGAAATGCTTGGAATTTCGAGTATATGGGGGCATTACTATAAAAAATACACCAGTTTAGATCAACATATCCAATCTCCTTCTCAAAAGATATAATTTATTGTAAATTAAGAAAAAATTATCGACTGGACTCGGACTTTTCACCCACACTGTATATTGCAAGTCAACAGACTATAGAACATCTATCTGAAGTGAATTGGACCCGCCTAATTAGGATTGTGTGACCTTAACATGAGCAGACATAACCCCTGTAATAATATTGGTACAGCTTGCTTCGAAATTATAGGGTGCCTACGTATTGATAGCTAATGTTTTGCATGACTAAAAACGAGCATTCCGTGGCAATGCGATGGATGCTGATACTATTGACTGTTACTAATGTGATATTGACGTTTAACGCAAACTAATTAATGTAAATAATCTCTATCCCGGAAGGCAGGGTGAAATGCTCTCATATAAACAAAGGATAAGTTTATCCCGTTTACCGAGCTGTCTGGCTGACCAAACCAGCCCGGCTCCCATGGATATAACAGCCCCTATAGAGGCGGCAAATGTCGCGCGATCGACTTTGCGATCGCTTTGTTTGAAATATAGACAATCAAGCGGAACGAAACCCATTCGATGAGCTTGACTGAACACATTTAGAAAGAACGCGATCACAAAAAATCGATCGCGCGATATTTTGCACTGAAGAAAATCCACCCTTAGGAAGCCGGGATTCGCTTCACAGCATAATGCATGCACGATCAGTATTATACTACTTTAGTATACACCCAACTATTGCCTATTACAAATCCTACATTCTGATTGGCTAGTCAACCATTGTCTATTCGTGATGGTGAACGTTTGGGAAAAATTCGCTCGCGCGACCGTATAAAATTGAATTATTTAAATTATTTTTCGGTGTAATTGCGGTGTATCGATTATTTTCTTGAAATTAATATATCTAGGCACAGGGTGTATACTAAAACAATTAGACAACTCGCCTTCGTTGTCTATGAGCGAATAGTCAACTCAGGCTTCGTCTTCGTTGACTATTCGCTCATAGACAACTCGGACTCGTTGTCTAATTGTTAAATAGAAACACGCTTCTCGACCAATCAGCACGCGCGTACTATAGATGTTATATTATAAAGAATTTTGAAGCATGGGTATCGTTTGGTTGATTTTCCCTTAAGAATGGAAACACAACAGTCACAAACGAAATCTTTATATCTGGTAACAGTCGTGTTATTATTGCATCCTGAGTTACTTTTAGTAAAAAATTTCAACCAGTAAACAAGCATCTTAAGAATGCAATAAAATTAAAAAACGATGCAGTTTGCATCTGTATTTAATTTATTTCGAAATAGAGAGCATCTCAGGACTCAGGAATGCAATAAAAGCATCAACAAGAATCTCAAAAATGCAATAAAATTAAAAAACGATACAGGTTGCATCTGTATTTAATTTATTCTTAAATAAACAGGAAATTGTACGGCTTTGATCACCCACGTTTTGAATCATGCATCTTTTGTATTTCGGAAATTGATATCTCCTTATAATTCGGATCTTGCTTTTAACCTACTATTATTCTAAATTTTCTTTTCTAGTCATATAGACGATGTTGGCTTACCTTGCATGTCAGGCGAATTTCCGTCGTCTCCTACAAACTTTCCTGCTACTTTCGATTTTTCAAGACAAGGTTTTAAATCTGTCATCTTTTTATCGTATGCCTCGGCAATGAGTATCGTTAACCAGTGAATGAGTACGAAAGTGAGTTTTATTGTATACCATACAACCGGGCAAGCGCTGTTTGTATGCATGGGAGGTATTTTTGATCTGGCAGGGCGAGGTATTTGCTTAAATGATATCTTACATGTGTCTTGTTACAAAAATCAGGTTGACTACGCAAATTCTTTGGATTTTTATTAGTTTTTTTCGAAGTATTCTTTCGACACTGTATGCAAACAAAATTTACGAAGATTAAAGACAGATATAAACGTACCAGGCACAAATATTTTTGAGCCAAAGATTTCTAAAATTTTCCCTGTCAACGGCTGTTTGATTCTTACTTGATGTCACGCTTCGTCTGTATAGTGCGTGCCGATCTTTGGCGATGTGGTGTTATAAAGTCCGTCGTGTTTGTATTAATTTTGTATTATGTTGCCCAGTGTGGAGCTAAGCAGAATCTCCGTTGCGCTATAATTGTCATTCTCCAGCAACTGTAAGTAGGGTTTTCACATAATAAAGTTTAGGAATTCGAATAATTTAAGAGGCAGGATCAGCGGAACTCCTGAGTCGATGTTTCCTCGTATTTCCGGAGAGGACGTGATCAGGCTTAAAAGGATATTGCCGATATTGGCAAGCACGCAATAAAGTACGGAGCCGCTGAATATCCAGTAAAAATCTTATGGACATAAACTGCATGTGTATTTATGCATTATACTTTTAGCCTGCATGCAAACAATATTTCGCGGAAGCTTATCACTCGATTTTCTTTTTCTCGTACTCACCATGAGGTTGTTAAACGACGTTTCATAAAGTTTCCTCTCCTTTTTCTGCCCACAAGTACGAGAGGTATGGTTAAATACAATGTATTTATATAACCTATTCGTTTTGCTGGGATCCCGTGCGCCGTTGATAGGATCGGGAACTACTATCTCGATTTCTGTCATCGTTTCTTGAACAGGATATCCGTCAGTCCCACACAAACTGATAAACTTTGAAACGTCAACTTTAATGTAGCGGTAAGCGTCGATGAAATATGGATATCTGGACTCCGGTGTTGTAAAAGTGTCATTGTAGATTGAAACCATTTCCTTTTGTGGCCCCAAAACAAAAATAACACAGTGCCTTTACTGTGTTTTCACGTCTTCTTCACACGTTATCGTTCAAGAAGAACTTTCATTTACAATGCCAAAGGTAGAGTAAAACTGAAACCGGACTCTAAAAAAGTAGTTCTGCCGTAAAGAATTGCCACAACGTCCAATTAAAGGAATAACGTTGACAACTAGATAATTATAAAAATCAATTGATTTGGAATACGATCTGAGACAACAGCTAATCGCAGACATAGGATAGATTGACGCCGAAATAAAAAGAATACAAACTGATTTCTTCATTATTTTATTCGTTAGCTAATTTATGCATGTCATTGTTCATAAAAAATGTACAATGTATACATGCATATTAAAATTAACATTATCATTCGCTTAACTATCCTCTTAATTCCTCTATAAAAAGAGATATTTTAAACACCTAATTTAAAATTTCTCCTTTTTATTATTTATTTCGTAAAACACACAAAATTAGTTGCTTTGACTAGGTTTTGAGAAGGATCAAAGTATCTGAATATCGCGGCGTTCATTAAAATTGCCCTTTTACCATAGCAACAGCCAACAGAGATAATTAACAAAATTGCTGATTGTTCATAATTTGCGATGATGTAGCAGTTACGTGGCCGAGTTTTGTGATGAAACCTACAGTACAGTCCAGAAATAACCTAACCTGCGGTTGCGGTTCGGTCGAATAGAAACCGCAGACGTTCGCTTCCGAACGAAATGTAATGAACAGCTGAAAAGGACAACACAATCATATCGAAAACATCTTAGGAAATGTCTGTCAGATCGAATTAGGCCAAAATCATATACTCGTGCGTGGTTAACAGATCCACTTCCCGCTAGGGGGCCGGTTGATTTTGTGAACCCTAGCATGATTTTGGCATTAATTGCATTCATAATCGTTCTATTACCATTACTAATTGATGCAATTACCAACGTGCTGGATGAAACGTTCGCTTTGCATAGTGTGTAAACTATCAACAGCAGGATCAGAACTGCTATGCGTCAATTCAAATTACTGCTATACGCTTATTCAAATTATAGGCCTACGCCGTGTTCTCGAATGCACCTCAAGGATATCAATTTAAGTCACCTTGGATAACGCGCGATTTGAAACAGTGCGTGCATAAATGTTCGTTAAGATATATAGAATTAAAGTAATTCCGAAAAATGAAAGCATAATACAAATTTTATTCCGTATATTTCGAATCAAGATCGATTCATCTTCATCAGAATGGTTTACAAGATTTGCGTAACTATAAAGCGCGTACAATTATTTTAAACTCACGCGTGAGCGTAGCACGCGTAAACAATTAAAACGAATTTTGACGTACAACAAATTCTAATTAACCGCTGTTCTTCTGTTCAGCAATATTTGCCATTAGTTAAATAACTGCAGTTCTCTACCAGCCTTTAGACCATTATTTGATATTGATTTGCGTTTTTTGATGTGCAGTGCTTCTTTATAAAGTAACAAGTTCCAGTTGTTTGAGTAGTCGATGATGATTTTAGTATTTGTCAGAACAAGTTCTGTCAGTTCATTGTTAGATTTAGAGTTTAAATCATTAGTGATAGAACAGGAGTTTAGATGTTTGTTCACAGCGCTACTTTCGTCTTTGTATGCATGTTCTCGTACCCGTTCTAGTAGCATTCTGTCAGTTTTGCCATGTAGGTTTTGTTACATTTTGGACAAGTAAACTCGTAGACAATGTTGGATTTGCTTTGTTTAGGAACTTTGTCTTTGGTGTTAGTAAACAAGTTCAATTTTGTTAAGGCAGCGCAGAAGCTTTTTCTTTAGTCCACGTAATAGTTGTTCTCCCTTTGTAGCAATATATGGCATTTGTAACCATAGTGTAGGTATAGTGGCGTTAGCGTCTGTTACCATAGGCAGCCCAGAAATCTGTTTATACTCAGTCTCCGACTGCATTGTTTACGCGCGCGGTCAACTTCTACTGTCTGTACTAATTAGTGCAGTAATGTTGTTAGGCAGTATGCTGTTACGTTATTTATTGTTGTTTTCATTGTCAGTAGATTCAGAATGATGTTGGTCGAAGCGTTTCATTAATGAGTAGAGAACATGTTTAGGATAACCGTTCCATGAGGCGATTTTCTTTAAAAATTGCAGTTCTTGTGTGAGTTTAGATGGTGAACAGATCTTGTAGATGCGGTTAAGAAGAGAACGAATCCATGCAATGCGATGTTTCCATGGTACAAAACTATCAAAGTGTGATCATTTTCTGTTATACAAATGCAGCTATATTTTTATTTGAGCCTTTTTCGGTAGAAGGTCTACCGAAGTTCAAATTTCACATGCACGAGTTCAGGAATAAACTCGAAGCAGAATCAATCGATCAAAGCGGATTCATTTGACTGATTACAAAAGAACGACCAAAAAACTAGAGAAGAATTTTGTTTTCATTGTATTGTCTATGATCAATTTAGGTGATATTTATCACCTTAATTATTATCGTATGCCTCGCCACGCATAGTAGGCTAAATATTTAGGTAAAGTATGTAATGCATGTATAGACCATGCAGACGGCAACACAATGAACCGTTGTCAAATCTATGGCGATATTGTTGGGATGTTTACTGTACTACTGTAGTATATCAAACAAATGATAAGCTTTTTTAACAATATATTTCAAAGATTTTACTAACTTTGTATAAAATATATGTGCATACAATATAAAATACAGTATATCTGCAAGTACTCGTTTTTCGATCATATTCATTTATTCATTCAGAAATAATTCAAAGCATAGACGAAACCTTCTTTCGACAACAAAGAGTTCACTCAATATATAAATAATATTGTCAGTGATATCAATTGTTGTGAGATCATGCATTATTGACTTATATAATATCATATTGTAGTTATAGGCGAAACTAATATAAACTCATTATTCGAATTAAACAATTATAAGTGCTGTAATGTTAATCAAGTATAAAAAACCCAAAAAGATTTGCTATGTAAACTCGTGTAAATATTCTGCTGCTTGTAGTCGACGAAACTTTCTTTAATATATATATCTTCTCACACCTGAGTCGTGTTTGAGTTTATAACATCAATGACAGCAGCGAGGAAAATTTTTACCGATTCCACGTATATCACCAGCCCCACGTCTTTTCTAAACAGAGATCATTTTCTGTTATACAAATGCAGCTATATTTTTATTTGAGCCTTTTTCGGTAGAACATCTACCAAAGTTCAAATTTCACATGCACGAGTTCAGGAATAAACTCGAAGCAGAATTTTTTGGTCAATTAGTCAAAGCGGATTCATTTGACTGATTACAAAAAAAAACGACCAGAAACGAGAGAAAAATTTGTTTTCATTGTATTGTCTAGACTATGATCAATTTAATTAGGTCAAATTATTCACCTTAATTGTTATCGTATGCCTCGCACTTGGTATCATTCGTCATTTGAAATTTTAAGCTGTCTCCTGGTATTGTTTGGAAATCAGGGGAAAACTTAACATTTTTCTTTACAACGCAACCAGGCAAGCACTGTTCATACGCAAGATATCTAAATTGTGGATACACGTGTTTGTGATCTGGATGGAGCTCATATCTTCTTTGTGCTTTGTTGCAATAATCAGACGAACTTCGCAGATTCTTTGGATTTTTCTTATAGTTCTTCCGGTAATACGACTCTGACACTAGAATAAAATTTAGAAATTAAGAACTGTATATATGTATATAGGTTATAACAAAACAGAAACCGGTTTAATAGGCTAGCTTTAAGACTGTCATACTGGTATAAAGAAGCATCTTGTAAATATTCGTTGTAATGGTAGATATAGTGTCGTAAAACCAGAAGATAAAACAATGAAACGCAATGTACGTGCGACACAATTAAGAATAAATCTAAATGTAAGCAGAAAAACAAAACTTGAAACATCAGGGAAGACAAAGGAAAAGAAAAGATTCATTTTCCTCTCTTTTTGTCTTGTCGTCTTTCCTCTCTTGTCGTCTTGTGTTTTTTTTGCATATTTTTAATTGGCCTGTTCTGTTTGTGACACAGTGTAGTAAAATCCAGGCTAAGATAACCTGCTTTTGAACAACCACCTCTCTCTTAAATTTATGAATATATGAGCAGGCAACTCTACAAGCTCTGACGAAGTATACCATGTAAACAATTGAAAAATATACGCACAAACTCACTCTGATGATAGCTAAAAAAAATGTTCAAAAACAAAACAATGATAGTTTTCCTCAATTCTCATGCATGAAAAACTTTTGTTCAAATAAAGTAGATAAGTGAGAAAATGTAGGGAATTTTTAAAGCATTTGCTGTCAAAATTTCTTGTCTCGATGCTGGGTGCCAAGGGTGCCGGTATTTGTCAATTTTTAATACAACACGCCGTATGATTTGCCCGAAAACATTTTGCCCAATCATATTAATGCAATTTCCAATCAGTTCAATTTCCATCATTAAACTAACAAATATAGCATGCAATATTATAGCACTAAACCGATTTTAGCAGCGATTACGATATAGTCTTAATCGTGCATGAAATAAAGCGCAAAGTTATTATAAGTCGTTTTGTGTGAAACATTTAGCGCAACAATCGCTATTTAAAACACTTTGGTTTGCAGAGGCACCAATTTTAACAAAAATACGCGTTTAGGTAAGTTAGCTTGTAGGTACACCACGTAAGTATTTAACCTGCAAAGCTTTCGGTCCGCTAACCCGGGTCCTCATCAGTTTAATTACCTGCATGACTACACATCTACACGTCATTTAAATATGACGTTCGTCGTGATTTGTTAGCTCGCGCCATTAATTAAAAGGTTTAATTGGAAGGGCATAAGTAGCTTGGAGGATATCTTGGATCGTGATGGATGATGGAAAAGATAAGTATATTAGTTCTTTAGTTAGTAAATGGTGCCAGCAACTTCACGTTTTGAGTGAGATTACCAAACACCAACCCCGAGTAGCATACACATGCAGCGTTTTTCTCTGGTTTTCGGCATAGATTTACCACATTCGTGCCGTTCCAGGTATCAAGACCGCGATGCAACTTGTTGACGACACCATCAACCTGAAGCTCCTTCCTGCGCTCCTCGATAACCGTAGCTTGTCCATCCATGCACGAGCGACAATTGGTTTCGCTTCCAGCTCGTATGGGAGATTGGTATTGGTATTCCGATCGACTCGATTGGTATTCCGATCTTCAACGACAGCTGCGATGAAGAGCTTTTGAACTTCACAACCATCTGTCATGTTTTCTCAAGTAGAATCATCCACCAGAATGGTACACCGGCCATCAGCAGAACACGGATTTTCCATCCTAAATCTTCGCCGTGAGATCGCAAAACAACGTCAAGCTAGGAACTCGTTGCTGCTACAGAACTTGAGATCGAGCATGAGTGAAAAGCAGATTCGAACAAATGACCTCGGCCAGTCGAAAGGATCCTCAGCTTGGCTAACAGCTCTGCCACTTGCTGATGAGGGCTACATATTGACCAAGCGTGAGTTCTTTGATGCAATCTACATGCGTACTCGATGGCCTTTGAAACGAATTCCATCTTTCTGCGCCAGTGGAAAATCGTTCACGGTGGACCATGCCCTGTCGTGCCTGAAATAAGGCTTTATCCATCGAGGACATGATGAGATCCGTGATCTACTTGCTGCTGCTATCGACGACGTTGCTTACAATGTTTCAACTGAACCTAACCTTGCTCCTTTGACTTGCGAAGTTCTTCCATGCAGAGGGAAAGCCGCTCAATAGTATATGTGGCGTGCTCTTTTCAGTGTTCGCTAGCTAGATATTTGTCTGGAGAGCGCGCGCATTAATTAGAACTATTGTTTTTTCATAATTGTTTAATAAGTGAAACCGTTTAATTAATGGCGCGAGCTAACAAATGGCGACGAACGTGATATTTAAGTGACGTGTAAATGTGTAGTCAGGTAATAATTGAAATACAGGTATGATTTATTCACATTATTAGTACTAGGGAAATTTACAATAATCAATCATGCATTAAAACTAAGTATAATAGTTCTACAGACTATTTACAAAAACAACTTGACTAGACTACTCGCTATTGTTGGAGTTCCATTCCGACAACGTAATGTAATCAACGTAATGTATGCATGTGTAGTTAGGTAATTGCACTGATGAAGGCACAGGTTAACGGACCGAAAGCATTGCAGTATTAAATACTTACGTGGTGTACCTACAAACTAATTTACTTATTGATGTCTCCATGCAAACTTACAAGAATATTATACGCATATAGATATATAGCTTTGATCGAGGTAGAATGAAGGTATAGAATTTTTGTCTCGCAATACGTCCTGTCTAAAACGTCTAATTTCAGGACGCAGCGAGCGCTACCTCTATATTCTCCTAAACATGAACCGAATTAATGTTTTTATACACAGCAATTTTTACCATGCATATATAATTTATTTGAAAGAAGTATTTCAGCCGTGTCATCGTCGTGCTGCCGTTTACATGCTTAACGTCCCTATTACCTCACCTAATGCAGGGTGGACGTTTTCGACGATTGAGGCCGAATTCTTAAGTAACGTGCAACTTAGGTTTAAAAGGAATATTTGCGTGGTGTTGTTTTGATCTAACATGCCTGTGCACCCGTATTTAAAGGTACAGCAAAAAAAAGCAGTTATAATTTGTGTGTTGCTTTTACATTTTTAGATATAGAATGCATGTAATATAGCACGAAGGCTGATAAATTATATAGTTACTATTCCATGGATACTCACCACGATTAGTAGATAACGTGTGATAAAGTTTCCTTTCTTTGAGATTTCCACATTTACAAGACGTATGATTAAAAACTATATATTTATAAAACTTTTTTGCGTTACCAGGATCGGGCTCCTTATTTGTAAGATCGGGCACTACTATTTCGATATTGGTCGTCGTTGCTTGAACGGGATATTTGTCATGGCAATTTAAAACATCGTCAATTTTAACGCATCGGTAAACTTGGATAAAATATGGATATCTGGATTCCGGTGTCGTAAAGTCATCATTATAGATTGAAACCACTTCCTTTTGTGGCCCTAAAACAAATTTATAATTAGATTTGTAAGTTAGACTTATCACAGCGTTCGTAAGTGTAGATCACGCATTTCTATTCCAGGAGCTAATACAATTTATGTCAGAAAAAGTCAAATTGTATGTACTACTAGAGTATATACTGTATGTACTAAAGATACGCTCGCTGTTGGGCGACCCATACGGCAAGGCTTCACATCACCCGTGTTCCAAAAGGTGCTGAGAGTACGATAGACGGTTTTTGAACAAACAAATAGCTGTGCTGCAATTTCGTCGATGATTCTTTCGTAAAACAGTCGTTGATAAACCATTCTTCACTTTAAATCATCCGAATATTGTCTTGGCATTTTCTAATCGTTCACCTTGCTATACACGAACTCGCAATTAACACGCTTGTACAATCCCACGCGTGTTGATGCATAATAATGTCACGTGATCGATATATGCATATACTTGCTCAGGACAACCTTTTTGAGAACGACAGTATATATATAAATATAAAAATATATATATATATATATATATATATATATATATATATATATACACTATCATATACTACTGTCACAAAAACATAACGTTTCGACTTTATTATCTTTCTCAAGTAAACTAAATATTACAGGCTTCTACTTTTATATACCTACCTAGATTAAAATTAGCATACATAGTTATCCATTTCAATATTCAACCCAGAGGGGTACATTGTCTGTTAATCAACAGACTTAAGACAATGTACCCCTCTGGGTTGAATATTGAAATGGGTAACTATGTATGCTAATTTTAATCTAGGTAGGTATATAAAAGTACAAGCCTGTAATATTTAGTTCACTTGAGAAAGATATATATATATATATATATATATATATATATATATATATATATATATATATATATATATATATATATATATATATATATATATATATATACAGGGTGTCCCAAAAAAACCGAAAACTATTGAAATCGGTCATTGTTTAAATTTGAATGCCGTGTTCACGAATTTTAGCTCGGTGGGATTTAATGTAACTTATAAAATGCTAAATGCTTTGTGTTGCTAGAGAAAGGGGACATGTCGAAGGTCATGGTCCTGGAGATGCACATTTAAATATTGTTATCCGTATTTGTAAATTGTAAATATTGTTAATAAATATCATTTTTGCGTACAGGCAATTGCAAATTTTACTGCATCATATGCATGCATAAAAATGAGTATGGTAAACATTTATACACCTGTGGGTCTCAACAGAGTGCTTAGGCATTCAAACTCTATCAATGGCATTGTTATGGGTTATTTCAAGTTATATATATATATATATATATATATATATATATATATATAATTATATTATATGTATATAATATATATATATATATATATTATATATATATATATATTTATATATACAGTTTTTATTTTAAACGAATAGACACTGTCGATAATTACGTCATAACATTATTGTTTTAAGCACTTTAAATGAAATTGATTTCAAATTTTACCCTGACGAGGCACGTGCAAAGATAGAAAACATCCTTCAACACATGCATGAAATGGAATTTTTGACATTGCCAATACTGAAATGTGGAAATAAGCCGTGTAACTAAAACGAGGCTACCAGGCTACGATGGGAGCCCCTTTTTTTAATAATGGTTTATTTCCACACAACGAAGAGTTTTTGTTGCATATGTTGAAGAACGATGTTTTGCATCTTAAGCGCTAGCCCTAGTCAAACGAGAATGATAGTTGATGAGAGTTGAGAAGTGAGAGTTCGCACGAGAGTTTTCCAAACTCTCGATGCGACGGTCAAACGAGAATGAGAGTTGATGAAAGTTGAGAACGAGAGTTGATTACCGAGCGCATTAATTTTGTCATTACTCCACTTCGTTTTGCTATTTTTTTGTTTCTGCCCGTTGTTTTCAGAAGATTTCTTTTTTTTTCCAAAAAAATGCAAACCGCTGGCGGTTTTGGAACTCTCATCAACTCTCATGACCGATCAAACGTGCCCAAACTCTCATCAACTCTCATCAACTCTCATCAAAGTTTGAACCAGTTCAAAGTCGATGAGAGTTGATGAGAGTGCACGAGAGTGTATGAGAGTTCGCGGTCAAACGCAAGCGAAAGTTGCAACTCTCATCAACTCTCATCAACTATTTTTGACCAGGGCTTTAGCTACTCAAATAGCACAATGCTGAACATGCACACACATGCAATGCCGGAATGAAATACGTCAGTGTCTAATTTTACGTATACGTGTAATTTTATTTTCTCGGTAGGCGTTTATTATCATACATACAGTGGGGGTCAAAAGCCTGAGTCCAGTCAATAAACTTTTGTCTCATTCATTGATATAAGCAATATATTTTCACTTACGACAGCACTCCATATGCATGCATATACAATCAGTATTTACATTTTTTAGCATTTAACACAAATCGATATTGTTCTAATATTTTGTATGGCCTCCTTTAGATTTTTAAACGGCTTTGACTTTATCTGTATGGAATAGAGTGAATAAGTTTCGTCAGCACTGCTGGTTCACTGTTATTCCAACATTGATTAAGAAAGTTCCCCGTCAGTTTTCCTTACTTTTTGGTATTCTTTGTATTCCAGCTAGTGCGAGTTCACAACAAACTTTTTCGCTTGGTTTCAGCTTTCAGAAAAGATTTGGGAACTGCAACTCTTTCATCCATTTAAGCCTTTTTCAACAAGTCTTCGTTTCATAGTTGATTTACTCACTGGTTTCTCTCGCGTCTCAACTGTTGATTGGCTCTTGCCAGCCGTTGTTGTTCTATTGCGTAGATTTGTCACTTTAATATAGGATCTTCCTTCTCAGTGGTAGGTCTTGGTCACCCAGATAATCGTTTGGTCGAATACGAATTTGATTATTCTGATTCACAATTTCCGTTGCGCCTTTCCTTCCTTCTTTTGCCATCTTAGGTCACAAAAAGAATATTCCGCATTTCTTGTACAACGTAATACCAAAAAAGGTGTGTTAAATTTGCACACATATAAATACTTTAGGCATGCAGTTTAGTTTAAAATAATGTCTTACTCTAAATACAGTTTATTGACTTGATGTCGTCTCGACTTGACACTTGGTGGTGTTTTCTTGTCTTGTTGGTCACCCTTGTTCCTGCTTGTTGGAGTGCATAGTGCCTGCTGAACTGTTGCAATGACATCATCGCCTTAATTCATGATCTTCGTAATCAACAAAGGTCACCTGAAAATATAAATTAAATGCATAAGAGAATTGGCATTTACAATTTTCCAATTTGCACAAGCATCTATTAATAGACCATGCTAAATGATAACAAATTCATGAATTAAGATTTATTTTTTTTAAAAGAATTTAGGATGTATCGCCAGGTATAATTACATGAATTATAACCTTGTGTTGAAATTTGAAAAATTGGGAGTCCGGTTACATTTCATATAGTTTCTCTAAAATGGGAAAGTTTTATTCAAATATGTAAGTATCTTTAAGGGTAAGTAGTCAAGTCTATTAAAAATTATAAACTATTCTGAAACACTTAAATCAACTATTCAATATGTAAAACATTTAGAAAGCAAATCCAATATGGTGAGGACAAATTGGTCCTTTGGAATGTTACTGACCCCCACAAGACATCAAGGTTACACCTAGCGAATTATATGCTTTCTTTATAGCAAGCATAAACTATTGCATAAACAGCCTTATGCATACACTGATATACGTATAAATTTGCTTTTTAGAACAATTAAATTTTGAAAGATAAAACTTAAGACTCACCAAGTATCTCTTATGATGTCGAATCTATTCGCGTCGCCATGCGCTTCGGTGCATGGTCTCGGAATGTTTAGAATGAAGCAGAATTTTCACTTCAAGGTATTCGGGACCTTCGAAGGCCAGTCTTGAATTTCTTTGCATCGTCAGTTTGTGACAGTGGTTTGTATTTCGTGCGCGTGGGTCTCACACCCCGCGACCTTCTTATTGGTTAAACAAGTATCATATCACTGACCTGTATACACAAGTCTGTATGGCAATAAACAAACAACCATTCTTACAAACGTAAACCACAACGATCTATAAAGTCCCTTAAATGTATGTCTTATGTAATGTTTGGAGTTTTTAAGAAGATCTTTTTTCTATGTCGCGTATATAATATATGCTCAAAACCTCAGTTATATCTTCATGCAACAGCACTAAAATTTTCAACATTAAAAATGTTTTGCAAACCTGAAAAGCATCCACAAAGTATGTTTACTGTATAATCTCAATGTATGCAGAAAATGAAAAAATTTCTCGGCCTACGCCGAGAAGAAAATGACACTTGAATCGAAGCTTCTTTTGTATTCATTTCAGTTATAATGGTGTTTACATTATAACATTGTTGATAGCCGCATTATATTTTGTAATAACTCCTTTGTTTGGTGTTTTGCATTCACCAAATACAGTTCAAAACTTAGTTCACAACATAATCTAAAGAGTAAAGGTAAAATAAATAAATCTTAAGCGGTAGGCTGAAATGATTTTAGGTTTTTAGCGTTTCCCCGGCAAAATACGCGACATAATAAAAAATCTCCTCTTAATACTGATCAAAGCTGAAACGCAGGCCAAAGATAATAGAAGAATTAAAAGCAAAAAGTTAAATTTAAATGCTATGGAGCAGCGTGAGATTTCCTGTGACTATTGTAATTCGTCGTAAGGCTGACACGTTGCTCTAAAATATTCTAAGTGATAAATAAGGCCAACGAAGCATATTAAGTGTATGCAGTTAATAATTTAAAGATGTGTTGTACACACCAAAGGATGTGTTTCTTGGATGGGTCAAGGTGTGCTGCCAAACTCACCAAGGTGTGTTTTCAGTGAAAAGGTGTGTTACTTTACACACCTTAATGAGCAAAAGGAAAGGTATGCAAAAGGAGGTGTTTTCGCTAATACACAAAGGTATGTTTCCATACACACCAAGGTGTGATTTCTAAACGCGTTTAGAAAGGTATGTACAAATTACACACCATGAGGTGCAATTGAGCACACCCTGGCGTGCATGATGATTTACGATCGAGAGAATAAAGCAAGTGGGAGGCATAAGTTTCATAACTAACACAGAATGTGCAAGTTCAGATCAACATATCCAATTTTCAGCTCACAAAAATTGGGACTCAGACTTTTGACCCCCGTGTAAATCACAATGGCAAACCTCAGTGGCATTTCTCTTTGACAGATGTCACTGAAAAGATTGAAATGTCAACTTTAACGCATCGATAAACTTCGTTATCTAGATTCCGGTGTGGTAAAGTTAATCAGTGAAGTAAATCGCTTCCCTTTTCGTCGTAACTGCCTTAATTGTTCTGCATGTATACTTAAGATATGATCTAAATTGTATCTTTCTGTCACCGAAAACTTTGGTCTAGTTCAAATTTCAATATTACAAGGCCATGGCAGTGGGTACTAGCCCGCCCACACAATCAAATTGATCACCAGGATCTTTATATAAATTGGTATATACATGCAGGTTGAGTAAAATAAAACTGACACCTTTGAAATTCAAATTAATGTGACAGAAGTTGCCTAAAATATCTGATGGGTACGTATACGAAGCATATTATATTAATTAACCCGAAACATTAGGTTTTTCAGTCCCTTTGCCTTTGGGAGTTAAAATGTATTCTAAGCTCCATAAATAAAAAGAACTGTTTTATCAAATCGTTTTTGTTGATTGTACACATGGGAATTGTCATATTCCAGCCATAAGTTCGCGGCTAATTGCGTCAGTTATTTTTGACTCACCCTGTAGAGAAACACGGCTGAAAAACGTCATGTAAATAATTAAAGATTACAACTGACGAGACCTTCAAATGAGAAAAGAATTTTAAATGCGTTTAGCAGATTTTCGTAATTGAATTACCTGTTAGTTCTCCATCAGATTCTACAATTTCCAATACGATGAAGAATAGTACTAAAGTGCTCAATGCAGAGTATTTCAAACTTGGTACTTTACCTAAAAATATTATTCAAATAACTCTAAGCCTATATAAAGGCCGGGTCACATGCATAATATGGTTTGAATATTTCATCCATTTCTGCACTTTAAAACACAAAGGAAATCATGCCGTGTCTTTCATTCTTTGGGTAAAGTCATGGCTTAACCCTGAGCCATGCAGGTAGGAAATTCTTAGTTCAATTTTTTCTCATTTTCAATATCATTCTATCATTTTGTTTGGCATAATTTACTTGCGGAGTCCGCATGGTGTATACGTATTAGGTAGCCATTAATAGAGACCTTTAGTTTGACGTTTACGGCAAACGCCAAACCGCTAACAAAGTTTGTGTTTTAACTCCACTATCTTTAAGTGTGCGGCAATTTTGCTAAATTACAACCGTTCTACATAAAACTTGTGATGTTCAACAGTAATGTAAGAAAGCAATACGCTATTTCTGATGTATTTAGAAAAGCAGCAAATTTAGCTTTGCCGTATATGTTTCACGTTCGCGGTATAAAATTTAATGCTTGCAAGCATTAAATTTTATACGGCGAACGTGAAACACATACGGCAAGCGCAAAGCTGAATTAGCTACTTTTCTAAATACATCAGAATTAGCCTATTGCTAGCTTTCTTACATTATGCTGCTGAACATCACAAGTTTTATGCAGAACGTTTGTAATTTAGCGAAATTGCCGCACACTTGTGGAGTTAAACACAAACTTTGTTAGCGGTTTGGCGTTACTATAAGAGTCTCTAATATTGTTGCTATCACCCGGCGCCGTAATATATTTTGCTCCTATTATTTCCAACACAAACCCTAAAACTTACCCAATTAAGAGTCTTATCTTTCTAGCTAAACTTGAAACGATGCATGCAAATAGTTTGTCAGTTAAGCAAATCTTTTGGGTTGATTCATTTTTTTCCATAAAATAATTAATGAGAAAATTATGAGAAAAACGACATATCCAAAATTTTTTGTCCTAGACCATTCTGAAAGTACACTTAAAATTACACTAAAAAATTCATATTCCATTCAATTGTAACATCATGCACGCCTTCTACCGCTAATTGTTAAATATATTTACATTTGAATTTTAACTCAACTTACCCATATATTCACCGACCTTAAAGCCTTCCAGAAAAATTTTGTTTCCTTTTTAAGTTTGGTTCTGTTTGTAAGATCGAGCCAACCGTGTAGTTAAACTGATTCCCCAAATCAAAAAGGTGTCCTGGCATGCATATTTTATTGACCAGGAAAAAAGGCGTTTCCCGTTCCCAGTAGTCTCCTTGGGAGTTACCTAATTGACCGTGGGTGACATTTACCTTATTGAGGAAGCTCCAGGAACAGTAACTATCTGATTACATCTAGTTTTACGTACATGGCCGTGAAAGATCCTTAAGTGGGAGGAAACAATCATGCATTCCTGTTAACAGACCGTAAAAACAATCAACTGAATAAAAACTAATATTTCTCAACGTGAATTTATGAAAATTAGCCCTCCCATTTAAGGATCTTTCGCAGCCTGAAGTAGAGGCAGCTGCATGGGACACAACCTGTAATACAAAACGTAACACGTCTGAAAAAACATTGTTTGAAAGTGATTGTACGTAACAGATAAATGAGATAATGTAACTAAATCCATTATGACATATTTCCATATATGTTATAGACTGAACACTGCTCCATTATATCTGAGTCAGTAACCAGAACAGTGAATGGAGCAGCCCTCTTGTATTTTTAAAAACCATTTGTAACCCAGAGAATTTGGTTAATGCAGCACGGATTTTAACTCGGGTATCGATATTATATTGTTTGCGAATAGGAATTTTATGTCTGTCATCTCGTGTTTATTAGCATTATAGGATAATTAGATTATTTTACAGAATGTTGTTATAAAGTCACGCACGAATATTTTACGTTTTGATGCTTAAAGCCAGCAATTTTATGCAGTGAAATTTTTCTGGTGAGGATTGAAAATGGTTCTTTTAATTTTAGTTGCGCGCAGCATCTATTCAGATGAGTTTTCTCCACGACGATAATATAATATAGTGGCTATATATACACGTATGACATTTTGCTTAGTCGCGGTGGTCCGGTATTAAGCTTTAATAATGGACGACTTGTGCTTTAAACTAATTTCTTATCTCGGCAATTAAAAAGACATTTTCTGAAAGAGCTTGTTAATATTAGTAAAACTGCCAAGTTTGGCTGCGAATTGTTGTAAAATACGGAAATTATAGCCATGCAAAGTTCACGAATTTGGTGTAATTTTGTATTACGGCCGGAAGTGTGTAACTAAATTAGTTACACATTTTCGTACGTAATACAAAAGTATACAAAAGTTGCGAAATTCGTATGGCAATATTTTCCGTATTTTAAAAAATTTTGCAGCCAAACTTTGCATTTGCACTAATTGAAGTAAGATCTTTCTAGCTGTGTTTTCGAACGCATGAAGGTGTGTTTGCGTACATACCAAGGTGACGAAGGTGTGCTTTCTAAAAGCGCGCAGAAAGGTGTGTTCAAATTACACACCATGAGGTGCCGAATTGAGCACATTGAAAACGGCCATATTGGAACTTTGTCTGTTTAGATGACGCGTGACAATAATCAAATAGTGCAATGTCAGTGTAATATTGTCCCGATCAAAGCGGGATAGAGCGTTTATATGACCAAAAACGTCCCGCTTAAAGCGGGATCCCGGTTGCTCAAAGCGTGATGCCGCCTAAGCGGGACGGGACAAAAAACGTCCCGCCTTCATATAAACACAGCAGGAAAATATTATACAAATATTATACACGTCCCGGCAAACGTCCTGTCTCGCCTCTCATATAAACAGGGCCTAAGAAAGAATGTGCAAGTTCAGATCAACATATCCAATTTCCAGCTCACAAGGTATTGTTCATTGCAAATTGGGAAAATATTGGGACTTTTGACCCCCTCTGTAAATCAAAATGGCAAACCTCAGTGGCATTACTTTTTGACAGATGTCACTGGAAAGATTGAACTGTCAACTTTAACGCATCGATAAACTTCGTTAGAGTTTGCACTAATTGAAGTAAGATCTTTTTGGCTGTGATGATTTATTTTCTTCTAGTTACTATACGATAAAAAATTATTCTAAAGCGCAAGTCGTCCATTGAGTGTTTACATTTATCTTTTCATTTCTCTGCATGATACTGCAATTATTCAAGGTCATTGACAGCTGCTTAACCACTTACACTGATATACCTCAATTGTAAACACGGGATCCGAAACTGGGTCAAGAGTTCCTAAACTTGCGCTCAGTGGCGTAGCCAGCCTGACGATTTTGTCCCGCTATGTAAATTTCGAGTCATTATATAATTATTCATGTCTTTAGAAATTTATTGTTTTCACAGTCAGTGAACATTAAAATATTAGCATAGCGGGACAAATCGACAGGCTGGCTACGCTACTCCTTGCGTTTCGCCTTTCCTATTTTAAATAAGGCCGTGGGAAATATACCCATTAGCGAACTTTAAAAACGCAACAGTGAATATGGCTACATGTCATGAATGGTATTTGAATAATAATTTTTTTCTCTTTTGAGATTCACCTCGCTAGCCCAACTCATATATACTTCTCGGATGTCAGTATATATAGTTGTATCCAGTGGCGTAGCCAGCCTGACGATTTTGTCCCGCTATGTAAAGTTCGAGTTATTATAATCATTCGTGTCTTTAGAAATCTATTGTTTTCACAAACAGAGAACACGAAAATATTAGCATAGCGGGACAATTCGAAAGGCTGGCTACGCTACTGGTTGTGTCCGTTTTCTTGCATGTTCAGTCATGTTTATGTTTATTATCAATATGTCAATGATTTTGACACCAGTTGCAATTTTTTTTCGTCGTCTAATAAGGGTAAATGCGAATTTAATATTCAGGGTGTCTCAAAAAACTTTTGAAATCACTCATTGTTAAAATTTGAATGCCGTTCGTGTAAACGAATTTTAGCCCGTGGGGTTATGATGCAACTTATGAAATGCTAAAAACGAAAAATTTGAAATTGTGAATATGATTAAATTTAAATTAGCCTTGTTATTGCTTCGAAAGAAAATGCGGTACAGCTGACCGCGGAACAGCGAGTGTTTATTTTGATATTATCCCAAGGGAGTGCTTATGGGTGATTTCCGTTTTTTTGAGACACTCTTTAGGTCGATTGAAAATTCCTTCCTAACATGAACATTGAGGCCAAGGCCAATGCTGAAGATTAGTTATAATAATTTTTCTAATTCGCTGCATATGTCCGTGATGTGTTGGGTAACTGTTGCAATCATTGACGATAAAATTGACGTTTATATATTAATCTGTTATCGAATCTAACTGCATGGCTCCTTCCTGACAGTGGAAATAAACGTCAAATTTTATGACCTAATGGGGAACTTTAATTGAAACATAAGATCAATTATTCGAGATCATAATTAAGTTATCTCTATTAACTAATACAAGGTGTCTCAAAAAACCCGAAAACTATTGAAATCACCCATAACAATGTAATTGTTAGAGTTTGAATGACTAAGCACTCTGTTGGGACCCACAAATGTATAAATGTTTCCAAAGCGCATTTTTATTCATGATGTAGTAAAATTTCCTTTGTCGAAAAGCGTTTCGCACTTCCGTTGTACTTTGGGTGCGCGTATAATTTATCACAATAAACACTCGCTGTTCCGCGGTCAGCTGTACCATTTTCTTTGGAAGCAATAACTAGGCAAATTTAAATTTAATCATATTCACAATTTCAAGTTTTTCGTATTTAGCATTTTATAAGTTGCATTAACCCCCCGCGGGCTAAAATTCGTGAACACGGCATTCAAATTTTAACAATGAATGATTTCAATAGTTTTCGTTTTTTTGAGACACCCTGTATATTGTCGGTTCGTCATATATATTTCGTGAGTTCGTATATGAACCGACTTGTCTTTATCGAGTACAAAATAAAGTTTATTCCGAATAGATTCATTCATAGATTCACACGAACACAGCTTGCACTAGTTTTATAACATGTCACAGCTTGCACTGGTTTTACAACATGATTAGACAGACACGCAGACGGGGTCATGCAGACATGCGTGAGACCGGCGCTCCAATGGTAATGCATTAGTAAATCCAATATAGCAGCGCACGCGAACACCATTTGACCTGCTCAATCCAACCAATTTGACTCCTTTTCCATTTGGCGCGAAGAAGCAACCATTGCAATAGTTTTCGTTTTTTTGAGACACCCTGTATATTGTCGGTTCGTCATATATATTTCGTGAGTTCGTATATGAACCGACTTGTCTTTATCGAGTATAAAATAAAGTTTATTCCGAATAGATTCATTAAGCTATTTTAGTATATCAATAATAAAATTATTGATATACTAAAATAGCTCAATGAATCTATTAATAAAAATGAGGAAACGTTCATATGAAGGCCTGTCTTCGGTTTTGACAAAAAACCCCATATGTTTGCGGGGTCAGACATGTGTCAAACCGGCGCTCAATTGCACGCCATGGTGTGTAATTTGTGCACACCTTTTTACGTGCTTTCAGAAAACTCGCCTTGGTGTGTTGGAAGCACACTTTTGTGTGTACGCAAAACACCTTCATGTGCTCGAAAACACGCCTTCGTGTGTTAGCAAAAACACCTCTTTTTGCACACCTTTCCTTTTGCTCATTAAGATGTGTAAAGTAACACACCTTTACACTGAAAACACACCTTGGTGGGTTTGACAGCACACCTTAACCCATCCAAGAAACACATCTTATGGCGTGTTATACAACACGCCTTTAAATTATTAACTGCATATACGATATATGCTTGATTGGCCTTATTTATTAATTGTAGTATTTTAGTGCGTCGAGCAACGTGTCAGCCTTACGACGAATTACACAAGTCAGAGGAAATTTCACGCAACCAAAAAAAAATTTTTGAGTTACACAGTGAATCTATAAACTTTTATTTTATACTTGCTGAAATTACCAGCTGGAATTAAATTATCACATGAAATGAAGATTTCGATACCGCATTTTTTGCATTTTGTGTTGTTTTTTGTGATCATAGAAATATCTGTATTGACGAAGAACGTCGAACCATAAGTTCGAACCATAACATTAAAGTTCGATTTTTTGACTCTTTATACTAGCGAAAGACTGGTGCGTATATACATGCAGGGCCGTAGCTAGACCGCTTAATTGGGAAGGGGGGGGTGTATATTCATATATTCATGTTTATATACCGTATAGGAACAATAGGGTACAAAAGAAACCTGCGTGTATACCTATAGTTTCTGTCTTGTGACGTATGCACTATCCGGTGTGACACATCGAAGTGTTTGACTATATCTATACTAAAATAATAAAAATTTCAAGAACTGTGGACAGTTGCCTTTAACTGATTTGCCTTAAAACTGTCCGAAAGCTTTGAGGCATTATAGACAGTGTCAGTAGGATTAACACATAATCAGTTTAATCTTTCGTTGCCAACGTTGGTATACAATCCCTTTCAATAAGTAGCTATCTGATATAAAACGATACGATTTCCTCAAGCAAGCCGGATTTCTTTTTTGATTTCCAAAATTAATTTGTTTGCTCAACATATAGATGAGGATTGATTCGTGCTTATAGTTCATGGTCAATTGACAAATTTCATGCCTTAGTTTACAACTGCGGAAAATTATATTCAGAAGACTCGTATTCAAGACATGAGGCTGAGCATAGTGATTCTTGTTATTTCTCCGGCGTCAGCGACGGTGTTGAAAATTCCCTCGGTTTTGTTTTGTTTTTTTTTCATATTTTTTCTTCTAATCTTTTTTATTATTATTTTCATTTTTTAATTTTTTATTATTTCTCGTTGTCGCATTTCTAGTATTTGAAAAGTGTATGTGACCGTATTTATCTACGAAATCTAATTTTCCGATGCGCGATTTGATTTCCCTCGCATAATCCGGAAGTCTTTTTGATACTGTTCGATTAATTGGGGTAAGAATATATTTAATATACATATAGATTCTGTTCCTATTTTAATAATATCGCTGCTATTTCGCCGTTTAACAAGAAGTGGTCGTGTATGGGCGCGTTGACACGTCACAGTTTGCACAGGATTGAAGATTTAATATAAGCACGGATTGCAAAAGCAAAGTGTAAGACAAAGTGAACGTATCATGCAGTTTATTTACATTTTTGAACAATTGAACTTCTATACTTTTTAAAGTACGACGTGCTTCTGAATTTCGCGATCGAACAACATTTATATGGGCGAAAAGCCGTATATTCCGACCTCTACACCACGCAATATAGTGGGGAATATTATTGATATTCCGATATATTCTGGAGTTTTCCTTCGGAATATTTCCGGAATACTGATAGTATTGTGCGCAGAATACGTCGGAATAAAATACACCTGATATTCCGAGGCAGAATATTGCCGGAATAGCTTGTGTTGAAATATGCATTTATTTCCATACGGATAGATAGATAGATAGATATCATTTCTAGTTCGTTTGGGAGATAAGCTGTTGGCTAGGCTATCGTGAAAGACTGGAGATGCATATTCCAAGATTGATCGGATGCAGCCAGTATAGAATTGAACAAGTTCGGTGGTGCCAATATTAGACCTTTTCAATTGGCTTAGGAAAAATAATCTTTTCCGTGCTTTTTTGGTGATTTCATTAATATGACTGTTCCACTGTAGGTCATTTGAAACATTGAGACCAAGAAGTTTTACACACTTAACGACTTCGATAGGGATGTTAGTAATTAGAATAGGGTCAAGTCGCGGTATATTTCAACTGAATCCAATGCGTAGTTCTTTACACTTTCCTTCGTGTAGTTGGAATTTATTGGCTTTTGCTTGGATGCTGAATTGGTGAACGTAATTTTGGATATGGCTTGTATCTCCTTTCTTGATTGTTCCCGATAAGGTTGAGTCATCGACAAACTTCCACATATCAGATGTGGGAATCACTAAGTCGTTGATCATTATTGTGAATAGCCATGGGCCGAGTTTCGTTCCTTGGGGGACACCTGCTGTAACTGCATGGTCCCTATTCACAATAACAATCTTGGTTCAATTTGACCCGCTGTTTTCTGCAGGTCAAGAAATCTTTAACCCAGTCAATTGTCCATTGGGGTAGATCGTATGTTTTTAATTTCTGGAGTAATAAGTGATGGTCAATCAAGTCAAAAGCCTTTTTAAAATCGAACAACATAACTCTGGTTGTTACACCGTTTCGTCTGTTGATCCGCTCCAAGAGTGGAGCATACTTACGAGAGCATGGACGGTACTTGAGTTAGGGATTGTTCCAAACTGGTTGCATGGGGTCTATTATATAAGTAATCCTTTACGAACGCCAGCGCGATGAGTGTGTGAGAGTTTGTGGACTTATTTTTAGAAGGCTAAATTAGAATATTAAGTCCATACACAAATAAAGTATTACTTATTAGAACTCATGCAAAGCCGCTAAGAACCACAATACATATATATAGACCTTATAACCATAACCATTCGTCACAGTTTATTTATACACATATAGGTAAAATTAAATTAGGCATAGGTTAATTTTGTCTACATGTATTCATGTTTGCCATGTTTTATTGCGTGCAAGTAAATTTTTCACAGCGCAATTATATGGACGAGTGATATCGTTTACAGGAGGGTAAGGAGGACCATGATTCTTTGATTTGCGTCGTAGAATCCGAAGATTGTACAGAAACGGTACAATTAAATTGGCAATTGTGCATGTGCCAACTTCCAATCGATATATAAAATCTAGCTCAACCACAGGAAAGGAAATGTTTAAAAAAATGAGGAAGAATAGAAACGTTTCTCTGATACTTAAAAGCTGGTCCCT
This sequence comes from Dendronephthya gigantea, assembly GCF_004324835.1. Classification (NCBI taxonomy): domain Eukaryota; kingdom Metazoa; phylum Cnidaria; class Anthozoa; order Malacalcyonacea; family Nephtheidae; genus Dendronephthya; species Dendronephthya gigantea. The sequence goes on along the minus strand of NW_021163057.1, from coordinate 1,243,687 downwards.
TCGAGTTCAAAGCAACGCCTTTTATAAAATAATGATTCTTGTTAATTATTTGAATATTCCGTGAGTCTTCTGTTCTGCGAATACTACAGAATATCCTCAATATTCCCAATAATATATATATATATATATATATATATATATATATATATATATATATATATATATATATATGTATATATATATATATATAATATATATATATATATATAATATATATATATATATATATATATATATATATAAGACGATATAAAATACAATAAACTTGGTTTATTTTTTTATTTTATAAAGAAATCATTATTTTATAAAAGGCGTTGCTTTGAACTCAAAGGGGCCAGCTTTTAAGTATCAGATAAACGTTTCTATTCTTCCTCAATTTTTTTAAATGAGCTAGATTTTATATATCGATTGGAAGTTGGAAGTTTTTGACTAATGTTCTTAATGTTCTTTTGAGTTCTTGGTCTTCTCTTGCTCTTGGAATCTTTGTTGCTTTCTGTCCTTTCGGATTCTCGTTGTTTTCTGTCCTGTCTTTTGTAGTTGGTTCAGTAAAGTCGAGCTTCTTTAACATTTCTTATGGCTTTTACTCTGTTAGTGCACTGAAGGTTCGGGTGTTGTACCCCCATGTACATTCACAAAAATTGTTTAAAATATTTATCATCAATTTAAAGTACAATTACCAAATTATTACCCTGTGAACCATATCTCAAACTATTTTACTAATAATTTTATCGAATTAAGCTTTTTTGTGACGTAAGGCTTCAAGTGCTTAATCGAGCAAAATATAACAAGGAAACGATTGACACAATTCATTGTAGTGTTTTATTTGCAAATCCGCCATTGTGGATCCGCCCTATACGTATGCCCACTTACAATTACGCGGGTGTGTTATCTATATATGATTGTTATCGTATGCCTCGCACTTTATGTCATTTGTAATCAAGACAGGTACCGGGCTTTCGTCTCCAAATTTAGTTGTAATGTTCAATGGATGAATATGTTTCACGACACAACCTGGAAAGCACTGTTTGTAGACGAGGTATTTATATTCCGGTTGGATTCCGTATTTTGGGTGGCTTTTATATCTTATTTGTGCCTTGTTACAAAAGTTTGGTTGATTTCGTAGATTCCTTGGATTGTGCATATAATTATTCATAAAATAATCTTTTGACACTGCAAGAAAAATCGTTTCAAGGATTAGACTGTAAGCCTAAATACTAGAAACACAAATTGTAAGTGAAATGCTGCAAGTGAATACACGTGGTGCCTTTATCTTCCCCCAGTCACCTCTTGGGTTGTCTTCAGGATAGTAATGGCAATATTGCGTGTCAAAAAACTCGAGATGCCCGTCAAGATTATAATAAATTACTGAGGTTGCCCTTCTGAACTCAAATGTGATTGGGGCTTTTGCATAATTTTTCCTCTCAAAGGGGCAAGTCTGCAGTGCAATGATAACTGATTTATGCAGTGATATAACAGATTCTGGACAATAGTTATTAAGCTAACTGGATACAGTATATTTAGTTGCGCTCTTGCGTGTGGAAACATTAAAAGCCTCGCAATATTTGTCCAGTGTTAATTTTGGAAAACACAGCCAAAACCAGCGAGAAACGGCATAAATGCTGCTTTCAGAATCAGAACAATCAGAACAGCATGTGCAAAGCGCTATATCTCGTTATTTCGTATGGTGACCTATGCTGAAATTTTGCATGCTGTATTGTAGTACACATGTCTCTCATAATACCAAAAACAAAAATAATTGCAAAAAAATGATCGAAAAAATGTCATTTTTGCACTTTTCAAAAATGTGGCGCACAAAAAAGTGGGGGTCACCGTGCTTCTTTTTCAACTAACTATCCGAGGCAATTGGTCATTTGATTTGGAGTGAATTTTGCACACGCATGTCGCCATAGCAACGGACGATCTGTTACTAAAACTAATACGACTCAAAAGTGGAGACATCAAAATATATAAAAAACCCAATATCTCTGGAATAAATCATAAAAATGCACTTATTGACTGATCTCCACGGGAAATATCATGCTTTGTGGACCCTCGACAAACATAGTGGTCTCGGTTCCACAAAACATGATGTTTCCCTCAAGATCAGTTAATAAATCTTAAATATATCACGATCTAGGGTCGTATATGGGCTAATAGCCGACGCAAAATTTTTTTCAGCAAGCAATTGAAAGTATTCCAAACAATGGAAAGCATCCTGGCCTTACGTCATTACTGAGTTGTTTTCTAAACGATTTCGGGCGGGTTGATAGTGCGGGAAAGGAAAATATAGTCCTGCGAGGTTTTCAATTAAAATTCAAAAACGTTAGCTATCCGTTCTATTCATACGTACACACATTACAATAAAAAAGGGAGAAAGAACTAGTCATGAAAGCATAGTGCAACGTTTTCCACTTTTGCTTTTGAGTTTCGCCCACCAAACCCCATACTCAAATTAAGTTTTCCTTTTTTACTGCATGCCACTGGTGGATAAACCCCGCGGATTTTTCAGAAAAAATCATCACGGGGCTCCACAAAACATATATAATTATGTATTTTTCCGCCGTAATCGTTTACCACGCTAATTCATGGCAGAGGCTGCTAAATTGAAGATTTTATTATTATACTCACCAAGGTTGTTAGATGGCGTGTTATAAAGTCTCCTTTCTGTGCGATCTCCACATTTACAAGACGTGTGATTTAATACTATATATTTATAGAACTTCATTTTACCAGGATCGCGTTCGTTATTTGTAAGATCGGGAACTACAATTTCGATGTTCGTTGTCGTTGCTTGAACCGGATGTTCACCCTTGCATGATTTGTTTTTGTCAAGTAGATCTTTATAGTGAATTTCAATGCAACGGTGAATTTCGATAAAATATGGATATCTGGATGCCGGTGTCGTAAAATAGTCATTATAGATTGAAATAACTTCCTTTTGCGGTTCTAAAATGAAAGAAAAATCACTGTGCTGCCGTTCACGACCTTCTAGCTCGTTGTGACTGCGTTCGTCAATTCTGTAAACTCAAGTCTGATCTTAATTGTACCTTTCTTTCTACTCAGTGGACTAGCTCAAAATATCACTATATTACATCATATGGTGGCAGTAACGATGGAACTTTATTTTATAGCGTTAAGAATTTAGGCAATTTCTTCGGTTGAGAGCCATGATCCATAACTGAAAGACAGACGCATGGTATGACGTCACAGAAAATTTTATCGGTCAGTGTATTTTGGCTGCTGATCATATTTTAGCACGTGTCTTAAGCAAGCCAATAGTATTTCCTCAATCCTAGAGATCATCTACGCGTGATATTTGCAAAATTTCTACTTTCACAATTTTCCAATTGTTGGGGAAACTATTTGCCTGTTTGATTTCGAAATTTTTCAATTTTATTTATATATTCCAATTTGTTTTGTTTTTATCACAGATGACGTCATACCGTGTATTTATAAGTAAACAGACAACGGTTCGATGTTATCTATTCGTTAACTAGCCCACAATGTCGAATCGACCGCCAGAATCTCTCAAATTGTTATATAAGGTAATATGTCAGCAAAAACTTGATGTAAATATATGAATATTACAAAAAATCAGCCCTTGAAATGAGAAATTTTCTTTAAATGCGTTACGAAGATTCTCGTAATTAAACTACCTGTTATCAGATTTCTCTTTGAAGAGGCAGATTCCACATTTTCCAAAACGAAGAAGAATAGTACTAAAAGGCTCAGTCCAGAGCATTTAAAACTTGGTACTTCGCCTAAAAAACATTCAAAAAACGCTGAACCTATTTAGGCATTGTTTTCTTTAGATAAAACCACCGATTAATCGACCTTCAAGTAATCTTCAATCAAGGTCATGGGTACAAAGATTGTGTGAATATCGTGCGATACCTTTTTCACGCACGATTCTAAATCGTAGTACCTACGTTATGACGACGTCACATTAATGGCGAGAGCGTCAACGCAGCCACTGCATCAACGTCCCACAGGTGCGGTAAACCGACACCAATTTGAGCTAACGGAAGTTATAATGTTCATTTTCCAACTACAAGCTCCGGCTTAATAATCGGCTTAATTTTTCATCAGTGATTTTGATCGTTAAAGTCCACCGCACACTAGAGCTATCAGCTGATCTGAGCGTCACTCGTGAAGTTCGCCGTAAGCAATTGCAAGTTCCTTCAGTGACGTTTTGAGCGCTTTCCGGCACGCGTGCGAAAGCGCTTAAAAGGTCACCGCACACTGGAGAAACTTGCTTACGCCGACCGTCACGAGTGACGCTCAGCTCAGCTGATAGCTCTAGTGTGCGGCGGGCTTAATGTTCAACATAATTGTCAATGATTGCATATTTCTATTTATATGCAGCTGAGACAGTTTCATTACAAGTAAAATACTATTTCGATGTAGTTTCGAACCCAGGAAGCGCTAAAAAGCTCGAGTCAAACAAACTTCACTGTCTGAGTCATTGCATGTGAGTGCTATAAGTACTCATGATAGCTATTGTCGCAATTTTTTGTGGAACATTTTAATTGGCCCCTCACCAGTGACTAGACGCAATAGTTACTGTTCGGATGACTTTCAGCAGTAAGTATTATTGAAAAAAAATCTTCAAAATTCCTCTGCATGGCATTCACGTGAAAAGAAGTAAGCCACAAAATATGGTGTGAAATTATTTTTTACAAAACTAGTTTTTCCGTTATGAGGGGGGTCCCAATCCTATTTTGTCTTCGAATATTAAAATTAAAACGTTGCAAATTTTGTGTAAACTAAGCAAAATTTTCACCTTTTTCCAACATAAATCAGATGGGTACAGCGAAATGTTTATCGTATAAAATCGAAATGTATAAAATCGTTTAGAAGAATTTTATGGAACGATTTATTTCACAGTTCAAGGGTGCGTCGCTTTAGTGGTAAAAATAAGTAAGAGCACTGCACCAGCATTGCATAAGCGCAGGTTCGATTCCTGCAAAAGGAACGATAGTTGACTAATTTTTCTCAACTTTCCTTGCTTGAATTGAGTTGTGTAGGATTTCACTCGAAATTAAGACCCCTTTAAAAACCTTTAAGATAGTTAAGACCGTTTAGTATTTAGGTGGTGCGACGCAAAAACGGAAGCAACATGTGGACGTATGACGTTGAATCTGCAAAATTTCGCCTGCCCCCTCACCATCACACAAATGTTAAGGTCCGTATGCCTGAATATTGCACGATAATTATTCACGCAATTTATAAAATCGCTTTAAATAATTGTAGTCATAAATAACTTTCAGTTTTTATACTTGAAATTACACTTAAAACAATTCCCATCGGCTCAGTGAATTTAGGTTTTGATCATCTCGCCGTCGGCCACTGAATTTTAAATAAATACAATTTTACAATTGCAGGATTCCCACTTACCCATATTCACCGACCTTAAACGCTTGAAGAATCACTCCCTTATGTATTTCCTGATGTAGCTAATTGTGTAGTGATGCGCGGTGGTAGCCTGAGTGCTTGTTAAAGTGTATATGCAAGGAAAATATCAATTTCCAGGTTTTTAAATAATTTGGAATTTAATCTTTCGGATCATTTTTAAAAATACCATCCTTGTGGGCTGCAGTGCAAATGTAAACCGATGACATTCCTTTAGGAATTAGTAGACTGGGTGAAGGGTTAGCCACTCCTCTTGTTTTCGGTTTCAACTAAAAGAAAATTCTGGGTGATTTCAGGATCATCACTTGTCCTTTCCGAAAGAATGTACGATAAGTGATGGGGTAGCTCTAGAAGACATAAATATTCAACATACCACGGTCGTTGATGCTGAGCTGTTGTTTGTAAAAACGAATATTAAAAGACATTCGTATTTTTGTAACAATTTTTTTGTCAACTATAAGAAAAATGTGACGAGTTCGAATATTAAACACGCGGGACTGAGTTGTTATTTGGCAAAACGAATATTAAAAGACTACGTTGCATTCAAAGCCAAACATTCTCAGGCATGGGCGTCAATCGAACGTTAATTGAGTATGGACATATTCATATAATTAATCCCCCCTCAGTTAACGATTTACGCCAATGATTGCAGGTTCACACTTTCAAATACAATTGGCACCTTTTTAGTGGTGTGGTTGACATAGGAATGTCAGATCATAGTTCAATTTATGCTGTAAAAAACTCCAGATTTCAAGAACAGCTTGTAATTATCTGATTATCCCAGTGTGTTTAACCCAGTGAACTGGTTTAACCTTGCGCACAGTTTGATGTTTGCAGATGTTGATCGTTTATTTATCTGTGGTGTTGACCGACGTTTCTACTGTAGTCCCCTTCATATTCACTTGAACGCGACATTTAACATATACTTTGGACTTCAAGAACAACTTGTGATTATCAGTTAGAACACACTAACACGTCCATTTTAAGTCTTTTTTGTATGAAAAGTGATTGTAATAGATGTGTATTAGCATATTTCAGTATTTTGGGGAACTATTCGGAAAAGCAAACGCATATTTTATGGCGTAATGGAGACCTTAATTGTATTAGGATCAACTACTCCAGATGATAACTCTGTAGTCTCAATAATTTGCGTTGATATATAAACTTGTATTACTAATTATCTTCATCTTAAAGTAATGTAGTATTTACCAACGTGGTGCATAAGATCAATCAATCAATCAATCACTTTATTTAACCATGCACGGTATTAAAACACGAAATAGATGCATGAATATTATGATTTACAAGATTGCCGTGCGGGAGTCTGCTTTTTATAAAAAACGTTTGTTAATCTGTCTTTTAAATTTGTTAAGCGAACATAATGTCGCACGTTTTGAAGTAACTCATTCCTACTAAAACTTCGTTTATAGCATAATATTAGTATATACAGTCTAGTTAGGAACATAGATGAACCCCGAGTATTTCTTGTTAAGAGCCCAGTCGATGTTCTAGCCAAAAATGAGACAAGGCCTGATTAAATATCTTAGATGAACAAATGATGAGCTACACATCTCTGGTATGAAATATTATACGTTCAGATCGAAACGTTGATGTAAACACGTTCGCTCAACGATAAATCACAAGATAAGTGTTTACCGCGACCTGACCTGCCCATTGACCGAATTGAAAATCTGAGAGTGATCTCATTTCAATACAGTAAGGGAAGCTCAAGCTCGGCTGTTGACAAATTTTAGTATTTTGTGGGCTATTCGGAAATGTAGATGCGGAAAATGTCAAATTTTATGACGTAATAGGGGATCTTAATTGTAACTTAATGATATACATATGAAATTATCTTACAATTGATATAGTACTAAAAGGCTCAATCCAAAGCTTTTCGAACTTGATACTTCACCTAAAAATATCATTAAAATAACGTTATAACATCACAATAATGTCGAAGACATCAATGTTGTCAATGCATCAACGTCCCACAAGAGCGGGAAACTAACACAAATGCGAGAAAACGAAGTTGTAATGTTTATTTTTGGGCTTTAGTTATACAGCCTATATAGATATATAAGGACTATAATTTACTCAAATAAGAGTCATATATTTGTAACTAAGGCAAGAGCAATTGCATATTTTGCAAATTTTGTGTCAACTGAGCATGATGTTTTCCTAAATGAAATGGAAAAAAACGACGTATTCAACCACCAGAGAGTACTAGCTCTTCTGATGAGAACGCTAACGATAGTATGCCATAGTTTTGATATAATCATTTTTGTTTTTTCCAATCACTTGTAGTACATGCATAATGCATTGAATAATCTATAGAAAACATACAGCAAGATTGTTAAAGACTTCCACGACAATCATAGATCATTTCAATCTGTCAATCAGTACGGGAATGTAGATGACTGGAAGCACTGGAAGATTCTACAAGTAACATGCACCCATCTATACTGAAATCAGACGGTAGACGTAAATGCGAGAATTATCGAGCAATTTCTATTTCATCTGCGGGATGTAAGATCTTCGAGAGCAGTATTTGAATTACAACTGTAATATTATTTAATAGACAGCCCTTTGCCTCGTTATCAATTGGGTTTTCAACCAAAATATCCCACGTTGTCTCTACATTGTTTCGAATGTGTGAACATTGCCGGTTGGAAAATCTAGATACCGGTGTACTAAATTAATGGGATTGTATCTTTAGATATAATGAGCTACAATGAAAGCTTTTAAACAAAATGAATGAGTAATTTGGAATTCGAGGAATGGAGATAGAGTGGTTTCGATCAGAAACAAGTAGTCTTAGTAGCTATTAGCTAAATGATGAAACATGAAATTAACACCGAAAATTGTGTACACTAATCAAGCAAAAACCTTTCCGCATTCCTTTTCCCCCGCCTTCAGGAATCTGGGCGTCAGATTACGGCAATGCTTGGAATATCGAGCCGACTAGCTCCTGGTCTAGTGCTATCATATTGGTTAGAGAACGACAGCGAAGTACCCGACTATAGGAAGCTCTATACTTTCAATCTTTCTTTTCAGGAGTAGCTCGTCCTCTCCCAGATATTCATTTGATTGAAAACGAACCCGCTTCACAAAACGTTTCCAACTTTTCCTTCGACACATGTGTATACTATCACCTCAATTGTTCGCTGAGACATCCCTTCCTTGCTGGCCCTTTCTTTGCCATCTTTGGTCAACAAAGAGAAAAATCCGCATTTCTTGTACAATTTAAATACCATACGAATTAACCAGAAAACATATGGGAGGCATTACTATAAAAAATACACAAGTTCAGATCAACATATCCAATCTCCGTCTCAAAAGATATCATTTATTGCAATTAAGAAATATTGTCGACTGCATTCAGACTTTTCACCCCCACTGTACATTGCAAGTCAACAGACTATATAGAACATTTATCCGAAGTGAATTGGATCCGACTAAATTCGATCGAGTGAACTGACCTTAACATTCACAGACATAACCCTAAAAAGGCGGATTTCCGTTCAGTGCAAAATGTCGCACGATCGATGAGCTTGACTAAACACATTTAGAAAGAACGCGATCACAAAAAATCGATCGCGCGATATTTTGCACTGAAGGAAATCCTACCTTAGGAACCCGGGATTTGCTTCACATCATAATACACGATCAGTACTATACTAGTATGGTTCATCGGGCGTTTTATTTTAATTAGTGGCAAAGACGCGTATAAATTAATTATATACAATCGCGGTAATAGAAGCGTTCCGAAAAATTTCGACGATCTCATTTCCTCTATATAAACACATTCCTTTCTTTATTTTTTCCTAAATCGAAAATATTTTCTTAAACATAGGGTAACCACAGTCCTTCGGCTTTTAGTTGCTCTAGCTAGCGCTAAAAGGCGCAAAAACAAAACGACACCAATCTCTGGTGTTTAACAGCACAAATTAACAGCGCAAAAAGGCATCATACCACTTGATTTGCCACCTTATACTGCGGTGTTAATTTGGCACCGAAAATGGTGTGTTCAGTGCCATTTTATTTTGCATCATTTTTGGTGGTAATTAATAGTGTAATTCAAAACAGTGTGAAACATAATATAAACATTACTATCGACTAATAAATTGTCAATCTTGCATTACTGAATAATCTTTTCATTCATTATATATCTTCTGTAATCTTTGGAAAATGCTGCAATTTCATCGCATAGCGAAGAGGAGTGCGATTTGAGCATTAATTGCTCTAGATTACCATTATTCTAAATTAGTACTATTTATCAAGCATTGTCGTGATAAAATTTAACAATTAGATTGAAGTTCAATAAATTGTATCTTTAGATTACAGAAGATATATATTAAGTAATAGAACGAATTAAGTCGTGCGATTAATGCCAAAGTCATATACTCGTTCATGGTTAACAGATACACCTCCATCTAGAGGGCCGGTTGATTTTGTAAACCCTCGCATGATTTTGGCATTAATTGCATTCATAATCGTTCTATTACCATTATATTAATTGATGCAATTCCCAATGCTAGATGAAACGTTCAGTCTGCATAGTGTGTAAACTGACAACAGCAGGTCAGAACTGCTAATGCCAATCGGATGATATATGAAATATGCATGATAATCAGGTATGTGACATGTGCGACAACATAATGAGGTGAAACGGGCTTGTAAATAGTTGTAGATAGTTTGTAATTCATATTTTCACGCCCCTGATGGAAATTAGCCTAGCTTCAGTGGTTATCGAGGCTAGCGTGCCTAAATGAAACGATATAGACATGTTTTATGTCGTTGAAAGACATGCCCCTCCTAATTGAAATTAAACGCCGTGTTCTCGAATGCAACTCAAGGATATCAAATTAAGTCACCTTGAATAACGCGCGATTTAAAACAGTGCATGCATAAATGTTCTTAAGATAAAAGCGTGCTTTTTGCGTTTAGAAAAATTTTAAAAAATACCATTATTTAAAGAAATACCATGAAGCATGAAAACATACAATAATATAACTGAGATTGTAGTACTATACGGCTTTCCGCATTACCTGTGATTTCATAAGGCCCTCAAGTTTTGTTGCAATAGGTTAAACAAGTGGCTTATTCCACTTAACAGGGCGGACTAATTTCGTGATACGTCAACATACAAAGTGCGCAATATATGGGGTATTTACAGCTACTCGACAATAATCTCCAACGGCTGGCTGTGCAATATTGATTGCTGGGCGATTACTTTACTCCCCGTCCACACGATGCCGGAAGAATTTGAAATTATTAGCCTCAAATAAGTCTTATTTAGGTTATTTTCATGGTGAGTAAAATCTTCGGAAACCTTGCAGCATTTGCTGAAGTATTTTACGAGAGATACTCAAAACAATATTTATGAGTTTGGGCTTGTCGTCTGTCCAAACAAAGTCCTCATTCTTGTTTTTTACTTTGGATTTCGTGGATTTTTGCATGCATTTGACATCCAACCAGTGACACGCGGGTGAATTTTAATTTCCCGCGTCTTTCATGGAAATCAGACCTTCATTGGTTGTCGCGGCTAGCGTTCCTATACCTTCAAAAGGATCTCAAAGTCACTTTAGATAGCACGCGAATTCAAAGAGATAATCTTATGATAAAGGCATGCTTTTTGCATTTCGCCATTTTGGGTGGTAAATAATTAAAGTTAGCTAGTTAATAGTTAAAGCATGAAAACATACAATAGTTTCGCCTGTAATTTTAGACGGATTTTAAAGTAGTAATATAGGTTGAACAAAAGGCTTATGCCACTTAAGAGGGCGGACTACTTTCGCGATACGTCAACATTAAAAGGGCGTAATATATGGGGTATTTTCAGCCACTCGACATGGGATTCAGTTGTTTTCGAAAAAAGACTGCCATTGTTTAAAGTATTTTCTATATAATAATATGTTATCAAAACCAATTAGTATAAAGCACTATATCATCTGGTTTGGATAGAATATCGGCTAGATTGCTGCGTTATTGTCAAAAAAAAATTACGAACGAGTCAGGATATTGGGGGTTTCCGGATTTGATTAAACTTTTCTATAATGAAGATATCCAATTTTCCATCCTGATACACGGGGCCAATTGACGTACCCCAAGAATGATGCGACTTCAGGTTTAATGCGACTTACTGCTAGTGTATAGGAAGTTGGGTAACATTAAGTAAGGTACCAACGTTGTTGATTAGCGGAAAAATGTTTTCAGATTCCAAGCCTCTGGTCTTTGAAAAGGGCTCGAGCTCGATCATCTTGAGTATGAATAACTGAACCATTCATAAATGTATCAGAACTCAATTCAATCGTTCACAACACGTATGAAAGTGCTACTTATTCTTGGCTTACCATGCAATTATATACAGAGACTGTCAACCGCATAGTAGGCTAAATATTTAGGTAAAGTATGTAAAGTATTGTAAAGAAAGGGAGATGTAATATATCAATGCATGTATAGACCATGCAGACGGCAACACAATGAACCGTTGTCAAATCTATGGCGATATTGTTGGGATGTTTACTGTAGTATCAAACAAATGATAAGCTTTTTTAACAATTAATGTATTTCAAAGATTTTACTAACTTTGTATAAAATATATGTGCATACAATATAAAATACAGTATATCTGCATGTACTCATTTTTCGACCATATTCATTTATTCATTCAGAAATAATTCAAAGTATAGACGAAACCTTCTTTCGACAACAAAGAGTTCACTCCATATATAATTAATATTGTCAGTGATATCAATTGTTGTGAGATCATTATTGACTTATATAATATCATATTGTAGTTATAGGCGAAACTAATATAAACTCATTATGCGAATTAAACAATTAAGTATACTGTTATGTTAATCAAGTATAAAAAACCCAAAAAGATTTGCTATATAAACTCGTGTAAATATTCTGCTGCATGTAGTCGACGAAACTCTCTTTAATATATATATCTTCTCACACCTGAGTCGTGTTTGAATTTATAACATCAATGACAGCAGCGAGAAAAATTTTTGACCGATATCACCAGCCCCACGTCTTTTCTAAACAGAGATCATTTTCTGTTATACAAATGCAGCTACATTTTTATTTGAGCCTTTTTTTCTACCAAAGTTCAAATTTCACATGCACGACGAGTTCAGGAATAAACTCGAAGCAGAATTTTTTGGTCAATTAGTCAAAGCGGATTCATTTGACTGATTACAAAAAAAACGACCAAAAACGAGAGAAGAATTTTGTTTTCATTGTATTGTTTATGATCAATTTAGGTGATATTTATCACCTTAATTATTATCGTATGCCTCGCACTTGGTATCATTCGTCATTAGAAATTTTGAGATGTCTCCTGCTGATGTTGTGAAATTACGGTAAAACGTAACATTTTTTTTACAACGCAACCAGGCAAGCACTGTTCGTACGCAACATATTTCAATTCTGGTGGCATGAAATAATGATCTCGGGGGAGCTTATATCTTCTTTGTGCTTTGTTGCAATAATCAGACGAACTTCGCAGATTCTTTGGATTTTTCTTATAGTTCTTCCGGTAATACGACTCTGGCACTAGAAGAAAATTTACAAATTAAGAACTGTATATGTATATAGGTTATAACAAAACAGAAATCGGTTTAATAGGTTATTTTTAAGACTGTCATACTGGTATAAAGAAGCATCTTGTAAATATTCGTTGTAATGCTAGATATAGTGTCGTAAAACCAGAAGATAAAACAATGAAACGCAATGTACGTGCAACACAATTAAGAATAAATCTAAATTCAAGCAGAAACACAAAACTTAAAACATCAGGGAAGACAAAGCAAAAGAAAATATTCATTTTCTTCTCTTACGTGTTTTTGGTGACGGCAACCGCATTGCGCATTTGCTAGCCAAATTTACGCATTTAATGGTAACCCTCGCTTTGAAACGAAAAATAACAACTTGTTTTCGCCAGAAGGTCTTTTACGAAATAACAACTTGAATTCGAACGACCTTCCGTTTTGAAGCCAACAGTTATGTAGCATGGCAAAATGGCTAAATTAGTCAAGGATCTGTATATGTGTTTTTGCATTTCATTTAGGACAGATAAACTGAACTGTTTTAGGGTAACTTGACCATCGCGGTCATTATAGTATTGCTGCTCGAGCAATAATGAAGGGCGAAACGTCCGATACTGACCAGACCGAAAAACAGCGCATCCACTATAGTGCTATCTGCGAAACCATAAGTAAGCTCTGGTTAATCAGAGCTGCGTATATTGTTCAGAGATCGTGTTTTTAGGGGTGTTTCTTGGTAAGTAGAAAATGCCTAGCACTGATACTTTACAAAAAAATGACCATGCAATACTCATACACAAGTGTTAAGTTGTGGCTTACAACTTCACTGAATAAAGAGCACTGAGTCTATAGTGGCTTTTTTCCAAATCTTTTTATAGAAACATAATTCGTATATTTTTAAATATATTATCACTGTTTGGTGTAAAAAAGTTATTATTCCGTGACTGAAATGTTTTTAATTTCAAATCCTTTATAAAGTTAATATTTGTTAATGCTGAAATTAAAAGGCCTTAAATGTAAGAGAATAACAATGCGGAACTGTTAACAACCGACACGGCATGACGATGGCTAAACAGTTAAAATCTACTTGAAAACTTCTGGAAACTTGTAAAAAATGTAATTGATATTATTATGTCTCGACCGACTTTCATATTTGGAAGGATTCAAACGATTTTCGCTGATAAACAGGGGAGTGAACTTGGGAATTCGAACTCGCGAAATGCGTCCATTTGCAGGAAGTAAGTAAATTTCAAACTAATATTTCAGTCCAATGACCACCCCTAAAAGCACCATCTCTGAACAATGTAAGCAGCAACTTGAAACTTAGGTTTAAAAGGAATATTTACGTGGTGTTGTATTGCATCTAACATGTCTGTACACCCGCGTATTTAAAGGTACAGCAAAGAAAAGCAGTTATAATTTGAGTGTTGTTTTTACATTTTTTATATAGCAGGCATGCAATATAGCGCGAAGGCTGATGAATTAAATAGTTATTATACAATGGATACTCACCGCGATTGTTAGTTAACGTCTTATAAAGTTTCCTTTCTGCTAAATTTCCACATTCACAAGACGTATGATTAAATATTATATATTTGTAAAACTTTTTCCTGTCACTAGGATCCCGCTCGTTATTTGTAAGATCGGGCACTACTATTTCGATTTTTGTCATATTTGCTTGAACGGGATATTGGTCACTCTTGCACATATTTTGGCGACGTTTCTCTTTAAAGTTAAATATAACGCATCGGTAAACTTCAATAAAATATGGATATCTGGATTCCGGTGTCGTAAAGTTGTCATTATAGATTGAAACCACTTCTTTTTGTGGCCCTAAAACAAATTCATTATAATTAGATTAATAAGCGTTCACGCATTTCTATTCCTGGAGCTAATAAATTTCTGTCAGAAAAAGTCAAACTGTACATTTCGAATTGACAGCGTCGCTAGTATGTACTACTTTAGTATTATTATTACCCAGAACGTTCGTGAACGTCCGTTGTATTCTTAGTTCTTCACTTTGCGAAATTTATACGTCATTTTTTTGCCGATAGTGTTGTTGAAATCGATCACGAGCCTTAAAATTCGCTGGGAGACGTAATGGTGAAACGAAGACCTAAGGAAAATTTTGCCAGAAGTGCCTTCTGCCCACTTTGTTACTCTTAGTAATTACCGCTGTTTATATTTCAACGCTTTATTTACTGTAGTTTCTTGTAAACATTCACGGAGTTATTCGGGCGAGTGTTCAAGTTCAAGTGTGAATTTTAAAGTCCAATAAAGGCACTAAACACACAAGTGTTGACTATAGTCATAAATAGATTGACGCGGATCAGTCTGCTTCTACGAATAGACCCTTCCGATAATTACATCACAACAGTGTTTTAAAAGCATGCGCTAGCTGATGGGCATAAAACACACCTTTAAGGTATGTTTAACATTTCTTAATCTGTGCTACAAGACACACCGCACAAAGGGTCCACCACGGTGTGTTTTGTAGCACACAAAGGTGTGTTTTGTGACCTACTAAGGCGTGTTTTGTGACACACCCGGGTTTTAAGGGGTATTAAGTAACACAGCAAGGTGTGTTTATTAAAACAATTTAGGTATTTATAATAACTTGTAGGTACACCACGTAAGTATTAAATACTGCAAAGCTTTCGGTCATGAAAGCCATGCAATCATACAAGAAAATTATTTAATTTAGGTATGTTTTACAACACACCTTTTTTTTGAGTGTATAATATAATACTGCACATGCACAATACTTTTATAGCCATTAAATGCTTTTTATAATTTTATTGCCCTTGGTTTAGTCTCCCATTCGCGTAATGTTACCTGGCAAAGCCTAAATAGATTAATTGATAGGTATTAATATATAAGATAGAGAATTTGATTTCGCTTTTACTAAAAAACCACACAATTTCGCACCGCATACATAGTTTTTTTATAAAAGAAGTTGCCGTTGGAATCGTTCGTTGAGGATTCGAAAATAAATTTTGCTACTCAAGTAACATAATGCTGCACATACACACACGATGCCACTTTTTTGTCACACATGGTTTCGTGTACAGTGTGTTGTACGTATACGTATAATTACTCCGGCGTCAGCGACGGAGTTGAAAATTCGCCTCGGTTTTTTTTTTTTTTTTTTTTTTTTTTTTTATTATTTTTCGTCGTCGCAAGTCTGAAATGGCGCGAACCATTCTAGTATTTGAAATGTGTATGTAACCGTATTTATCTACGTCCCAGTCTTATCTTCTAAGAGTTGTGGTGTACAGCTTTGGCTAATTTTCCGATGCGCGATTCGATTTCGCTCGCATGATACGGCAATTCCTCCAAGAGGAACAAATAAACCGTTGTTTTCATGCTGTTCGATTAAGTTTAGATTGAATTGGGGTAAGAATATATTTAATACATGTAGATTCTGTTCCTATTTTAATAATATCGCTGCTATTTCGCCGTTTAATAAGATGATGTAGTCGTGTATGGGCGCGTTGACACGTCGTAGTTTGCACAGGATTGAAGATTTAATATAACTGTATAAGCGCCTATTCCAAAAGCAAAGTGTAAGACAAAGCGAATGTATCATGCGGTTTATTTACATTTTTGAACAATTGAACTTCTACACTTTTTAAACTGAGTACGATGTGCTTCTAAATTTCGCAATCGAACATTTATAGGTTCGCAACTCGCAAGGCATCTAAATGCGAATATGAACTGTATTGTTTATGTTCAGAAGCTCTATTCTAAAGACTGGCACGTGCGCCGGAGTTAACGCCAGATCAGGCGTCTTGTTTTATTTACTCTGTAGGCGTTTATTATCATACATACAGTGGGGGTCAAAATCCTGAGTCCAGTCCAGTTATATATGCAATATATTTTACTCACGACAGCACTCCAAACGCATGCGTATATATACAATCAATATTTGCATTTTTTATCATTTAACACAAATTGATATTGTTCTAATATTTTGTATGGCCTCCTTTAGATTTTTAAACGGCTTTGATTATATCTTTATGGAATAGAGTGAATAAGTCTCGTCAGCACTGCTAGTTCACTGTTATCCCAACATTGATTAAGAAAGCTCCCCGTCAGTTTTCCTTACTTTTTGGAAACTGCAACTCTTCCATCTATTTAAGCCTTGTTCTACAAGTCTTAAATTTTTCTCTCGCGTCTCAACTGTTGATTGGCTCTTGCCAGCCGTTGCTGTTCTATTGCGCAGTTTTGTCACTTTAATATAGCGATCTTCGCTTTCAGTGGTATAGCTCTTGGTCACCGCGATGCAGATATATTCGTTTGCAGGGTCGTATACAAATTTGATTATTTTGGTTCACAATTTTCTGCTTCGACATCCCTTCATCGCTGAGTGCGATAGTCTGGCCTCTCCTTCCTTCTTTTGCCATCTTTGGTCGCAAAAAGAATATTCCGCATTTATTGTACAACTTAAATACCAATTAAGAGAACACGTGGGAGGCATAACTAACATACAATGTGCAAGTTCAGATCAACATATCCAATTTCCAGTTCACAAGATATTGTTTATTGTAAATTGGGGAAAATTTCGATTGACTCAGACTTTTGACCCTCACTGTAAATCAAAATGGCAAACCTCAGTGGCATTTGTCTTTGAAAACAGATGTCAATGGGGAGATTGGAATGTCAACTTTTTTAATGCATCGATAAACTTCGTTAAAATATGATGTCTAGATTCCGGTGTCGTAAAATTAATCGGTGAAGTAAATCGCTTCCCTTTGTGGCCCTGTAATAACACAATAATCACTATGCCGCTATAGGTTTTCCCGTTCATGACCTTCTTGCGCGAGCTCGTTGTTACTTAGTCGTTACTGCCTTCATTGTTCTTTATACTTATAAGTATGATCTAAATTGTATTTTTCTGTCACCCAAAACTTTGGACTATAGTTGAAATTTCAATATTACAAGGTGCATGGATCTCTATATAAATTGCTATATAGAGAAATGCGTCCGAAAAACGTCATGTAAATATATAAATACTACAACTGCTTAGACCTTCAAATTAGAAAACAATTTTAAATGCGTTAAGCAGATCTTCGTAATTGAATTACCTGTTAGTTTTCTATCAGATTCTACATTTACCAATACGATGAAGAATAGTACTAAAATCAGTGGCGTAGCCAGCCTGACGATTTTGTCCCGCTATGTCAATTTCGAGTTATTATAATTATTCATGTCTTTAGAAATCTATTGTTTTCACAGTCAGTAAACACGAAAATATTAGCATAGCGGGACAAATCGACAGGCTGGCTACGCTACTGACTAAAATGCTCAATCCAGAGTATTTCAAACTTGGTACTTTACCTAAAAATATTATTCAAATAATTCTAAGCCTATATAAAGGCTGGGCCACATGTCTTTAATTCTTTGGGTAAAATCATGGCTATACCCAGATTCATACATGTACGAAATTCGTAGTTCAATTGTTCTCATTTTCACTATCATTCTTCTGTTTTGTTTGGCATAATTAATTTACATGCGGTGTCTGCATGGTGTATACGTAGGCTATTATAGGTATACTATATCGTTGCTATCACCCGGCGCCGTATTGCATGCTGCTATTATTTCCAACACAAACCCTAAAACTTACCCAATTAAGAGTCTTATCTTTCCAGCTAAAACTGGAAACGATGCATGCAAATGGTTTGTCAGTTAAGCAAATCATTTGTGGTTTTTTTATAAACGATATATATGAGAAAAACGACATATCGGAAAATTTTTTCGTCCTAAATCACCCATAGAATTACACGAAAACAATTCATATTTGACTGTAATCATCACGCCTTCTACCACTGATTGTTAAATATATTTACATTTTAATTTGAATTTCCACTTACCCATATATTCACCGACCTTAAAGGCTTCAAGAAAAATTTTGTTTCCTTTTTAATTTAGTTCTGTTTGTGTGACCGAGCCAACCGTGTAGTTAATTTGATTCACCAAATCAAAGTGACCTGCATTTTATAGCATACCAAAAACCTACAGTTCGTTTAGCTTTACTGCGCATGTTATTAGTAATCCCATAACTTAATCCTTTTCCATAATTCATTTAATTAAAAATTTCATTACATGCATATTTTATTGACAGCGGAAAAAAGGTGTTGATCATCAAGATTAATTTTTACAGTTGTTGCGTTGACTGACGTTTCCCCCCCCTTCCCAATAGTCCCCGTGAGACATTTACCTTAAGAGGAAGCTCCAGCAACAGTAACTATCTGATTACATCTACTTTTACGTACATTGCCGTGAAAGATCCTTAAGTGGGGGGAAATAATCATACACTCCTGTTAACAGACGATAAAAACAATCAACTTGAATATAAACTAATATTTCTGAACGCGAATTTATGAAAATTAGCCGTCCCATTTAAGGATCTTTCGCAGCCCGTGAAGTAAGGGCAGCTGGGACACAACGTGTAACACAACACGCGACACGTCTGAAAAAACACTGTTTGAGAGTGATTGTAACAGATAATGTGACTAACATCCATTATGACATATATCCATACATGTTATATTATAGACTGAACATGCACTGTTCTATTATACACACTTCTGGAACAGTGCAGTGTTCTGAGTCAGTATCCAGAACAGGAAATGGAGCAGACCTCTTGTATTTTTGGAAACCATTTGTAGCCCAGAGAATTTTGTTAGTGTGGCACGGATTTTAATATGGGCTATATAAGATATTATGCTGCTTGGGAATACAAATTTTATGTCTGTCATCTCCTGTTTATTAGCATTATTGGAGAATTAGATAATTTACAGGGAGTTGTCATAAAGGCACGCACGAATATTTTACGTTTTATCGCTTAAAGCACGACGATAATATAGGGCCTAATATATAGTAGCTACACACGCATAACATTTCGCGTAGTCGTGGTGGTCCGGTATTAAGCTTTATTAATTGAGTGTTTACATTTATCCTCTGCATTTCTCTGCATGATACTGCAATTATTCTATGTCAATGACTGCTGCTTTATCCACTTACGCTGATATACCTCAATGGTAGACACGGGAACTGGAATTGGATCAAGCGTTCCTAAACGTGCGTTTCACCTTTCCAATTCTAAATAAAGCCGTAGGAAAAATACCCATTAAAAAGGCAACATCAATATGGCGACATGTCAGGAAATAGTATTAAGAATAAAATTTTTTTCTCTTTTGAGATTCACCTTGCTAGCCTAACTCATAGACACTTCTCGGATGTGAGTACATAGTTGTACCCGTTTTCATGTTTTAACTTTCACACGTACTTTTTTATGTTAATTTGAATGGAATATTTCAATGATTTTGACACCAATTGCAATTTTTTCGTCGCCTAATATACATATAATTGTCACGTTTAGGGTAAATGCGAATTTAATATTGGTCGATTGAAAATTCTTTCCTAACAGGGACATTATATAGGCCAAGGCCAATGTTGAAGATTTAGTTATAATGATTTTTCTAATTCGCTGCATACGTCCGTGCATGATGTATGGGGTAACTGCTGCAATCGTTGACAATAAAAAGTGACGTTTGTATTAATCTGTTATCGAATCTAATTGCTTACTGCATGGTTCCTCGCCATGTGAGGTTACTGACCGTGGAAAACGTCAAATATTATGTCCTAATGGGAAACTTTAATTGAAACTTAAGTTCAAATACTCCAGATCATAATTAAATCATCTCAACTGACTAATATATTTCTATAATTTTCGTCAGTTCGTATATATGAACCGACTTGTGTTTGAGAGTGATCTGATGTAATATTTAGCAATTACCAATGTGCTGGATGTCTGTTAATCCTATTTGCACATTCTACAGTGCTGTTGAAAAACATGCACCTCCTCGAGCTGACCCGTGTTCTCGACGTTACCGAAAGCGTGTATTTAAAAATTAAGATCTCGATATCGCATTTTTTACATTTTGCATTTTGTGATAATCGAAATATCAATATTGACAAAAAACGTCGAACCGTAAGTTCGAACCGTAATATTAAAGTTCAATTTTAGACTGTTTACTAGCTGAAGACTATATGGTATACGTATACCAAAGTTTCGGTCTTGTGACGTATGTATACTATTTTCAGTGTGACACATCGAAGTGTTTGACTATTTATATATACTAAAAGAATAAAAATTTCAGGAACTGTGGAACCTTTTTTTTATTTGCTTTAAAACTGTCTGAAAGCTTTGAGACATTATAGACAGTGTCAGTAGGATCAACACATAATGTGTGGGTGGATTTCCTTTTTGATTTTAAAAAATTGTTTGCTCAACAAATAGATGATGATTGAAGCGTGCTTATAGTTCATGGTTAATTAATTGACAAATTTCACGGTTCATCGGTTCATCGCCAGGTCCCTTCCTATGTTTATAATACTTAATAGTTATAGCTAATTACAGCACATGCGTAATTTTGGGGGAAATTCAACTAAACGTCATTATGCAATACTTTTATAGGCAAGTATACCGCAATCAGAATAAGGTGCGTAAAGTACCATCAAGAGGATCATCATGAAGGCTAATTTCCACTCCGGAAAACGAGCAGCGGATCAGATCGGATAATCCACGTGTGCGCCGTCTGTTGAAATTTTTGGCTTATATTGATCCGAAAGCGTCCGAGACCGGATAAAAAATATAACGGAAATAATTAACGGATATAGAATATAAGGAAATAGTTTTAACTTTTTTTGATCCGATCCGAAATCACTTCTTGGATCGGACCAGCTTGGAAAAAAATCCGATCCGATCCGCTGCTCGTTTTCTGGTGTGGAAATTAGCCTTAAGGGGCTGAATTCGTAACCTTTTGAAGTGATTTTGAGACACCGCGTACACGCGTTAAAACGCTCAGGTTGATGCAAGTTGATATAAACAGGATGGAGCAATGTTGTGCTGCCCACATTGTTCAGAGTTGTTATCAATATTGATAACAACTCTGAACAATGTGGGCAGCACAACATTGCTCCATCCTGTTTATATCAACTTGCATCAACCTGAGCGTTTTTACGCGTGTATACGTAAGATGAATCGGCATATATAGTCTCGGTACTTTAAGCTCACACATTCATAGCTCAACAAATGGAGAAGGGAAATAGGTGATAAAAGGCTGCTAAATCACTTCGAACAAAATAACAAGGCAAGTATCCTTTATAACTGAACTACCGAAAAAAACCCGATTAGCAGGAATAGATTATTAATAAAACGCAACTAGCATCAGGCATACTAAAATTACCCCCGCACAGTCACAATGAAGTAAAGTGTCATCTTGGAAAAGGTCGAACAGAAATACTATTTTACGGACAGAATACGAACAGAAGCAGGCGATCAACAGGTGCAGACCTAACCGTCGACGCTGTACTCATTGACCACCGACATAGGCAGAACTGCATGATGAACAGCATGCAGCCTGGTCGGGAAAAAAAGTTTGAACAGCTAGTACCTAGCTGCTATTGCACTAGCCTTGTGTGTAACGCTATAAATAGATCTGTGTAACGCTAATACTAATTTCTTCTTACCTAATTATTATGATATCCTTTTCTCTTATGCGTGTTAAAATTGAATAATTTTTGTAATTTTGTAAGTTAATTTAATATATATAGCTATATAGGCATAGCTATAGCACAAAGACATGATACGTACATAAAAACAACTAGGGATCTTAATCTACAAGCCTGTATAAGGTTTTAATAGACTCCTAGCCCGTGCAACCTTTATGTAAATATAAATTATGTGGGCGAATCGTTAAATAGAAAAAAATAAATAAAAATCTATAGCGATACAAGTATATAGTGATTCACATTAGCCATGCATGCATGGTAGTGCAGCATAGATCAAACAAATTTTTACGTCACTGATATGAGCTTTATTAACAATATTTTGAGTCTTTTATTCAACAAATTTGTATAATTTAAGATAGCTATATATAGGTACAGTATAAAATATATGATTGGTCTTAAATATCTAATAAATATGTATGCCTTTGAATATAAATATCAGTTTAATTACTGGTTCTAACGCCATAGTTAATTACTCATTGTGAGCATAACTGTTCGTAAAACAACCGAAACATTTTAAAATTGATATAAAACCATTATACATGTTAGAATTTATAGTGTAATTTCATTAAGAAATCATTGGGTACAATGTTCACAAACATTCTTCTTGCCACACTTTGCAAAAACAACTCACCCATTTTGAAAAAACCGCTTAGGTGCATACTGCGTAACAATAATACGAGGTCGCTCGACCAATTAGATTCCAGAATTTTCAATAATCAACTTTGTAATTATATTAATAGTTCATAATATTTTAAATAAATAAAAAAAAATCAATTATAATACCTAGTTATCCATCTATCAATCCGTATCTAGTCTATCTTAACAAAGCAAACTTTACATATTCATATTGTAGTTTGATTCAGAAATCGTTGGGTACAATGTTCACAAGCATTCTCCTTGCCACACGAGAACAGAGCATAAACGAAACCCTTCTTTCGACGACAAAGAGTAAAGTCCATAATTAATATCGTCAGTAATATCAATGACAGCAGACCAGCAGCGAGAAAAATTTTTCCGGATTCAACGTATATCAAGACCTCTGCGTTTTTCTCTAAAAATAGATTATTTTCTGTTATAATATAACATTTATACTACGCGCGTGCTGATTGGTCGAGAAGCATGTTTTTATTTAACAATTAGACAACGAGTCCGAGTTGTCTATGAGCGAATAGTCAACGAAGGCGAGTTGTCTAATTGTTTTAGTATACACCCTGTACCTAGATACATTGATTTCGAGAAAATAATCGATACACCGCAGTTATACACCGAAAAATAATTTAATTAATTCAATTTTATACGTTTGCGCGAGCGAATTTTTCACAAACGTTCACCATCACGAATAGGCAATGGTTGAGCAGCCAATCAGAATGTAGGATTTGTAATAGACAATAGTCGGGTGTATACTAAATCTGTATAGAAACACGGAAAATGTTTTCTATTTCTTAATTGTTACATAAATATAATCTAAAATTGTTTACACAACAGATACATTTGCCGGAGTATAATTTCTTATTGGTTATTAAAACGACTTTAAATATAGTTAAAACAACGAAGTTAAAGCAACCAATTTTTTTGGTTGTTTTTTTATAGAATTTTGAAGCATGGGTATCGTTTGGTTGATTTTCCCTTACACCGCATGGAAACACAACAGTCACGCACGAACTATTTATCTCTGGTAACAGTCGTATTATTATTGCATGCTGACTTATTTTTAGTAAAAATATTTAACCAATAACTAGCATCTCAAGAATGCAATAAAATAAAAAAACGATGTAGTTTGCATCTGTATTTAATTCATTCCGAAATAAAGAGCCTCTCAAGAATGCAATAAAAGCATCAAAAAGAATCTCAAGAATGCAATAAAGTTAGAAAAACGATGCAGGTTGCATCTGTGTTTAATTTCTTCCGAAATAAAGAGGAAGTCGTAAGCATTTAATCACCACGTTTTGTTTCAATCATCTTTTGTATTTCGGAAATTAATATCTCCTTATAATTCGGATCTTTCTTTTAATCTAATATTATTCTAAATTGTCTTTTCCAGTCATATAGACGGTGTTGGCCTACCTTGCATGTCAGGCGAATTTCCATCGTCTCCTACAAACATTCCCGCTTTTTTCGATTTTTCAAGACAAGGTGTTAAATCTGTCATCTTTTTATCGAATGCCTCGCAATGAGTATCGTTAACCAGTGTATGGTTTTCTAACTTTTCATCCCCCGTCGTCACTTGAGTATTAAAGGTAGTCTTATTGAGTACCACACAACCGGGCAAGCACTGCTGGTATGCGAGGTATTTTTGATCGGACATGGCGCGGAAACTACTTAAATGATATCTGATATGTGCCTTGTTACAAAAATCAGGTTGACTACGCAAATTCTCTGGATTTCTCTCATAGTTTTCTTTGAAGTATTTTTCCGTCACTGCAAACAAAATTTACGAAGATTAAAGACAGATATAAACGTGCATGCACAAATATTTTCGAGCCAAAACTGACTTTCTACAATTTTCCCTGCCACCGGCTGTTTGATTTTTACATATGATATCAGGCTTCATCTGTAGTGCGTGCCGATCATTGACGATGTGGTGTTATAAAGTCCGTCGTGTTTGTGTTAATTTTGTATTATGTTGCCCAGTGTGGAGCTAAGCTTAATCTCCGTTCTCCAATCTTATCATTCTCCAGCAACTATAATCACGGGTTTCACATAATATAATTTAGGAATTCGAATGATTTAAGAGGCAGGATCAGCGGAACTCCATAGTCGATGTTGCCTCGCATTTCTCGAGAGGACTTGACCAGGCTTAAAAGGATATTGCCGATATTGCCGATCTTAATGGCCAAGCACGCAATAAAGTACGGAGCCGCTCAATATCCAGTAAAATTCTTATGGACATAGACTGCATGTGTATTTATGCATTATACTTTTAGCCTGCACACAATATTTCGCGGAATTGATTTTGTTACTCTCGTACTCACCAGTGTTGTTAAACGACGTATTATAAACTTTCCTGTCCTTTATCTGCCCACAAGTACAAGAGATATGATTAAATACAATGTATTTATAAAACGTATTCGGTTTATCAGAATCCCGTCCGTCGTTGGTAAGATCGGGAACTACTATCTCGATTTCTGTCATATTTGCTTGAACAGGATATCCGTCACCCTCGCACAATTTCATGTCCTTTTTACCGTCAACTTTAACGCAGCGGTAAACTTCGATGAAATATGGATATCTGGACTCCGGTGTTGTAAAATTGTCATTATAGATTGAAACTATTTCCTTTTGTGGCTCTAAAAAAAAATAACACATTGTCTTTACTTTGTTTTCACGTCTTTTTCACACGTTATCGTTCAAGAAGAACTTTCATTTACAATGCCAAAGATAGACTAAAACTGAAACCGGACTCTAAAAAAGTAGTTCTGCCGTAAGTAAAAAGAACCACGTTGACAACTGGATTAATTATAAAAATCAATGATTTGGAATAAGATCTGAGACAACAGCTGAGCAAACATAGGATAGATTGACGCCGAAATAAAAAGAATACAAACTGATTCCTTCAATATTTTATTCATTAGCTAATTTATGCATGTCATTGTTCACAATATATTGTACAATTGTATACATGCATATATTATTTCGTAAAAAGACAGAAAATTAGTTGCTTTGACTAGGCTTTGAAAAGAATAAAAGTATCTGAATATCGGCGTTTATTAAAATTGCCCTTTTGCCATAGCAACAGCCAACAGAAATTGCTATATAATTGTTCGTAAATTGCGATGAAATAACCACTGCGGTTGCGGTTCGGCCGCAGTTCGGTTGCTGTCGACCGATAAACGAGCGCAAGGGAAAATACTTTACCAGTGGCCGTTTGCTTCCAAACGAAATGATATGAACAGCTGAGAAGGACAACACAATAACTAAATCGAAAAATCTTAGGAAATGTCTGTCAGACCAAGTTAAGCCAGTTTTCCACTAGCGATATTTTTCGTGCGAAGCGACTTTATCCCTTTGTATTTGAGCAATTTGTTCCAGATGGTTGCAGTTAAGAGCTCCAGAACAAAAGTAAAATGTCCATTCGCGCGAAAAATATCGCTAGTGGAAAACCGGTTTTCGGCCGAAGTTTAACCTCCGACGTCTCACCGCGGTTGGACGTCTGTGTGACCTCGTTTCAACTGCGATCAGACCGAGGTTTGATCTAGGTTAACGCGTTTTCGTTAGGTTATTTCTGGACAGTACTGTAGGACAAAGAACATTTTACAAGAAAATAATCCCTCGAGCACTAAAGAGCATAGCATCGTAATTGAATTACCTGTTGATATAGATTCCACATTTTGCAATACGACGAGGAATATGATGAAAATGCTCAATGCAAAGTATTTCAATTTTAATACGTCACCTGAAAAGACAAAAATATAGTCTCGAACATACATTCATCTTTTCGGAGATCGAACCATTCGAATTCTCTTCTTGAGCATATTTTGACGCTTTCGACGTTAGACGGCATTTGACTATTCGCACTCGAAAATTATTTTTTAAAACGCACTGCAATATATTTAACAGTTCTTCTGCGAACTCGAGTCGTTTATGAGCTGTTGCCGACAAGGCGCATTGTTTTATTATACACAAACTTTGTCGCCCTTTCGGTGCATTTTGGTGTGCTATTATCAGCTAAAGCTCGGATTTCTATTTCACTCAACTCCCCAAATCTCTTAGCCATTTTGTTTACTTTCTCTATTAGACAGATATGAGCTAATATCTGTCTAGTAGCCAACCAATGAAATTGCAGCATACCTCATATCTGGCGCTTGTGTATAAATAATCCAATATATATGACAGATATTTCGCCCAAAGACAAAGATCTGTGTGCATGTACGCGCGAATTATTAAGAGGATCGATCCCCAATATTACCATTGTTTTATGCCTGTGTATTCTTGTTTGGTCTGGCATAAAATTTTGTTTGCAATGCTCTGCTAATGTATACTAATATACTTTTTTAAAATTTATATATGTGTTCATGGAAGTAAACGCCACTTACCCATATTTCAGCGATATTAATAATGTTTGTGTAGTTAGCTCCTTTGATACGACTAATTTATAAGTTAACCATGCAGTTCAATTGATTTACCAGTAGATTGAACCAGCATTTTATAGTGTGTGCATTCAGGTATGATCGAAACTTCGTGGTCGTTTATATTGCTTCCTGCTTGCTTGGTGGTAAATACGTATATACGTAATACGTAACGTAAAATTAGCCTATACTGATTTCCCACGCTCGTGAAACAACACGAGGGCGGATAAGACATCCACGGTTTTCCAGAAAAATCTTTCTCTATCAACAAATGAAAATTCTACACTAAAATGGGTACAGTTCAATGTATATTACAATGTTTCTAGGAATTGTATTTTACACCGTTATTAATATAGCTAGAATAATTTGCCCGCTGCATCAATGCCGCTTATCCAAACGAGGTATGATCCGAGCTAGCTGTGAGCAAAAACATTTCAGCAGTGTCATTGCTACTGTCGTACCGGATTGGGCTGGTGTTTACACTACTCCACTTTAATCCGGTACATGCCGCGGAGCGAAAATCGCTCCAGTTTTGAGGTGATATCAAAAGTAATCCGGTATGTACAGGAGCGGTGTAAACAGACCAATCCGGTACAAAACTTATTTTGGCGCGAAATTTTTAAGCCAAGTTGTGCCTTACGAGAATGACTCTAGCTTTGTTTCTATATGGCAACATCAAAAAGTGATGAGCTGGCAACACGAAAGCGAAACGGTGCAATTGGTATAGTGTAAACACTTTTATTTTTTGCTTTGGAATGAAAATTATTTCGGTATATGGAAAGTAACCCAGTATATAGTGTAAACGGGGCCTTAGTAATCTCCCGACATGCTGATATCAGATTATATATACATTAAAAGTATAGATATACGTATATTTAGTATCTTTATATAGTAGCCCCGTTAAACTGCACTCAATGTATCGAAACGGCA
Source organism: Dendronephthya gigantea (assembly GCF_004324835.1). Classification (NCBI taxonomy): domain Eukaryota; kingdom Metazoa; phylum Cnidaria; class Anthozoa; order Malacalcyonacea; family Nephtheidae; genus Dendronephthya; species Dendronephthya gigantea. The sequence continues at coordinate 1,215,144 of NW_021163057.1, read as the reverse complement.
CGGCTGAATGTTATTAGTGTTCAGGCCGAGCGCGAATAGAATTGCCGTGCTGATAAATTGAGCTTAGTGTAAACTTTGCATGGTTATGAATGAGAATAACTTCATTCTTATTGACGTAAAATGTCCTTATATCTTATAGTCGCGGCAATAGAAGCGTTCCCAAAATATCAAGCAACTCATTTGTTCAATTTATCAGTTGACTTACAGAGTTCATCAAATATTCGAAAAACTCCTGACGTCCGGTTTCGAACTGACCAATCATATGCGTCTATTTATTTTATCATCCAATAGGATTAGGGATTAGTCAATTCGAAAGCGGAAGTTAGGAGTTTTTCAAATATTTGATGAACTCCGTAAGCCAACTGATAAATTTGAGCAAATGAATTACTCGATTTTTTTCGGAATGCTTCTATTGCCACGACTGTAAATCAATCAATTTTACAAGCCCAGGTTGAAGACGTCAAGACGATAATAGAAGAAAATATTGCATGTTTATGTAGTTTCATTCAAAATTAACGTTTAAAATTAGTTAGGATTACGTCATTATTACAGAAGGATGGGGGTTGTGAATGCGATACCTGTTGAAACATATTCCGGAAAAGTCTTTATATGGCATGTAGACTATCAAAGAAAGCCGTGGACTTAAATCATATATACATTTAAATGTAGTAATTATATAATTTCTATTTAAGGCCTACATTCGTGGGTTTGAGGACTTCACGCCTCTCAGGATCATATAGGTTATACGTAGCATTTTCGTCGCGTCGAATGCAATTCAAACAATATAGATAATGAGATGATAAACCTTAAAGTTAATAATCATCTCATTATCTATTATTTGAATTGCATTCGACCGATCAAAATGCGACGTTTAACCTAGGTTTCAAGAAGTCTATTTGGACTTGCAGTCGCAGATATAGCCAAGCTATATGGTCCAAGCTAGGTCTAGGCTTGATGTGCATGTAAACGCAGCTTTAGTCATGTTAAGCTATAATATTTTGGTGTTCATTGCCTGTGAAAACAATGAATTTCTAAAGAAACGAATAATGATAATAACATAAAATTTGCATAGCATTACCAAATCGTCGGGCTGGCTACGCCACTGCATGGTTAAACACCGAGAAAAAGGTTCTAATTATCCGCTGTTTAATTTAATTTAATTTAATTTGAATGCTGTGTGTATTATGATACAGAACCCATAAGTGCCTAAACACAAGTGAATCGAATCAAAAATGGTTATAATCTATTACTATATGAAATCAATAACTTTTAAAATAATAACTAATGCATAAAATTGCTTACGCACCCGTAGGTCAGTAGCTATAATACAGGGTGTTAAAAAGATAAACGAAAGCTATTGAAATCAACCATAACAATGTAATTGTAAGAGTTTGAATGACTAAGCACTCTGTTGGGACCCACAAGTGTATAAATGTTTGTCATAAGCATTTTTATGCATGATGCAGTAAAATTTCCTTTGTCGACCTTCGTCGAAAAGCGTTTCGCACTTCCGTTGTACTTTGGGTGCGCGTATACTTTATCACAATAAACACTCGTTGTTCCGCGGTCAGCTGTACCATTTTCTTTCGAAGCAATATTAAGGCTAATTTAAATTTATTCATATTCACCATTTCAAATTTTTCGTATTTAGCGTTTTATCAGTAGCATTAAATCCCCACGGACTAAGATTCGTGAACACGGCATTCAAATTCTAACAATGAGTGATTTCAATAGTTTTCGTTTTTTTTTGAGACACCCTGTAGTCAGGCATTCAGGTCTCGTTTTTTATACACGCTGTATATCAAGAGTGCTAGTGCTTTGAAAGTTTGAGCTGCTGTCTTCGTGAAATGTGTGACGAAGAAACTAGAAAGCGGCGAAGAGATTTCAATAACGCAAAGTTGTTACTCAAAACTGATTGTGCTTAGTTAATGGTGACGACTTGGTAAGTTTTAGAGACAAAAGTCATTCTTTGACGGCAGCTGAATTGCCGAAAGATAATGCCTGTAAAGCTGTGACACACATTGCTAATTTTGATTTGCCAATAAAGATAGAATTCCAAAGGCTACTAGAAACAGCACGGATTGGGCTGTCGGTGTGTGGCAAGAATGGGTGAGACGAAGAAACTCTACGATTGTAAACATGAGTGACAAAATTGCCCATGTTCCTACTGGGTAATAGTGTATTATTTGTGTGACTGTCGACAGTTGGAATTATCTGTACGAATCGTAAAGGTTGGATTTAGACTCTTTCTGTCGCATAATAAATTTGCCGAATGATATGTGCAGTCCCTGGGATTAATTAAGGTTAGAGACTGTTGGGAGTGTTTTGTTCACAAATAAACGCACGCGTATACAATGAACGAGAAATTTTAATAAAGTCTCTAACACTTTTGGTGTACAATCTGAGTTTGTTGATTTCTGTTTTAAAGATCCAAGCTTCGTTGCAATATAAACCATATTTTCATGGGTTATTGCGAATAAACCACAATTTTCATGGGTTATTGCGAATAAATTATGATTCCCATAATCTGCCGCCAGGCAACAAGAGACCACGTGTTTGATTTTTGACCAATCGCGTGAGTAGATTTACCCCAATGCACGAAGATTATATATTTATAATGGTAATTACTAAGTGCATGGAGTGCAATTTGCACGACTTTATTATATTCATAATGGTATTTGCACTGAGTGGAGTGCAATTTCGTGTGATCGTGAAATCAAAAGCATGATCACAAAATCGATAGCGATTTGTAATCACAAGTTTGATTTCACACCAAAATTGCACGACACGAAATGCAATTTCCACTTTATTATTATTCATTGTGAAATCATACAAAAAATTAAACAAATTAATAAAAACGATTTATTGGCTGAAAGAACCGTAAACGGTGTAAAATGTGAGTAATTTTCATCTATTTTTGTCAAGAAATTTTGGCGGGCATTCAGTAAAAATCCAAAATAATAAAACTTTGCGGTGTTATTTTCCCCCGTAATTTGATTGGATAGTTACACTGAAATACTAAATCTGATTGGTTATTGTGGTGCAGAGCTTCAATCTTATTGGCTTATAAATGATGTGATTAATTTGGGAATAATCTGCTATTTTTAACCAATCAGATTGCTGGAAACACCATTTATTTCAAAATGAATATATATATATATATATATATATATATATATATATATATATATATATATATATATACAGTCGTTATCAAAAAGGTTGTCCCTATCAATATATATACAAATATATAAATATCAATCACGTGAGCATAAACATTGTTCATTTCGCTCATTTTTGTCTTGTTTCTTTTTTATTATCAATATTGTTAACCTTAATTACTATTATATTTATGAAATTTTTAATAAAGACTTTCACGGATTTTTCATAAAATTAACGCATGCAGTAAAATCACGTGACTGATATTAACGTATTTATATATATTTCAATATGACAACCTTTTTGATAACGACTGTATATATATATATATATATATATTATATATATATATTAATATATTATTATATATATAATATATATATATATATATATATATATATATATATATATAATGTGATGAAGCGACACCTCCAAACAGTTTTTCGAGGGAGGGGGACGAATATCTAATCATTCGTCCCATGCAACGTTTCTAGTCTTGCATGCATGTTTGATAAAGGCAGTTCACTTTGCGTTTCAAATATAACAAGACGCCTGTTCTAGCGTTAACTCCGGTGTGCCGAGCACGTGGCAGTCTTCAATATAAAGCTTTTGAACATAAACAATACAGTTTATACTCATTTAGATGCGTTGCCAACCTAAACGTTATTCGATCGCGAAATTCAGAAGCACATCGTACTTTAAAAAGTATAGAAGTTCAATTGTTCAAAACTATGTAAATAAACCGCATTGTTAGTTATATTAAATTTTCAATCCTGTGCAAACTGCGACGTGTCAACGCGCCCATACACGACCACACCTTGTTAAACGGCGAAATAGCACCGATATTATTAAAATAGGACCAGAATCTACATGTATTAAATATATTCTTACCCTAATTAAATCTAAACTTAATCGAACAGCATCAAAAGAACCGTTTATTTGTTCCTCTTGGAGGAATTGCCGTATCATGCGAAATCGAATCGCGCATCGGAAAATTAGCTAAAGCTGTGCACCACAACTCTTTAGGGCCTGTTTACATGGAGCCGAGTTACCCGGCTAACCGAGTTACTCGGCAGCACCGAGTTCTCGCCTGTTCTATATATTGTATGGATATCTCGGTTGACTGTTTATATGGCGCATCCGAGTAACTCGGCGTGCCCAGTTCTCGGCAAACTGTGCCGGGTTCTCGGCAAGGCGAGTTAATTGGTTATACCATGTAAACACTTTGCAACGGGAAACTCGGCTAGGCGAGTAGAATATTCGCCAAACACGCATGCGTGTTTACGTTTCATTTACCACCATTGTAAAAAACGTTTTGAAATTTTGCGCCCTACATAGTAAGTACGTCATGTAATTACAATGTACCGTAACAAATACCGAGTTACCCGGTTCCATATGAACACAATACCGTTTTGTCCCGGCAAGGCGAGTAACTCGGTTACCCGGGTAACTCGGCTCCATGTAAACAGACCCTTAGAGACAAGACTGTGACGTAGATAAATACGGTCACACACACGTTAAATACTAGTATATTTCGCGCCAAAGCGCACTTGCGACGACGAAAAATAAAAACAAAAACAAAACCAAAACAAAACCGAGGAGAATTATAATAGAAGATAAAGATAAATTTAGGCTTTAATCTCACTGATGATATTTTCTCTATCGCTATGCTCTCCAGGTTGTCGGCTAACAATGCGTCAATATATAGCTAGTCAGTCTTTTAAACACCCACTCCATCCAAACACGATAAATTGGTTGGCGCTTTTTCCCTATAACCTAGTATGTACGTTCGCTACACCAGTTGGTCGAAAGGATCCTATACCGCGCACAGAAAGACGGTTTAGAACGCCCCCGTCTTTCGTTTACCGATTGTATAGCGTTCATGCGAAGATTTACATTAACTCTAAATCGTATTTGCCATGAGAATGTTGGACAATATGCTAAACGTAACTCTACAATTTATTGAAACATTAAGAGGGCTCAGC